>NC_048893.1:131894919-131898229 GCF_011077185.1 Oxyura jamaicensis
GAAAAGAAAAGAAAAGAAAAGAAAAGAAAAGAAAAGAAAAGAAAAGACAACAAAAGACAACAAAAGACAACAAAAGAAAAGAAAAGAAAAGAAAAGAAAAGAAAAGAAAAACAATAAACAAACAAAATGTACAACAAAACATACACTATTAAATGATATCTGGTCTTGAAAACACTGAGACCCAAATGAAAATTTCTTTTGATAAAGATGTCCTGGAGGTGCCAGAACAAAACAATTTTAGAAGGGGTTAGGCTCCCTAATTTGGTTGGATATTGTGTCTGCAGTGACTGACAGTCAGCACAAGCCAAAATGAAACACTGCATAATGCTCTGAGCTAAGGAAATGGACAGTTAAAAATCAATCTCTATCTCACATTCCTAGCTCTGAGCCTGAAAATGACAGCTATTATCCAGATTTACATTTTATCCCAGCTAGAATAAAGCAAATATATCACTGGGCTTTTGGCTGCTCAGATAATTACAGAGTGAGTGGATGGCATAAGATGTACCAAGGAGAGATGCTTTCAGAGAGTTAGGGCACAGAGTGGAAAGAATGACAGTGAAAAATGGGCTTGATTTCCATGTTGAGATGAGAGCTTATAACATGCAAATTATTGAACGGTAACCTACACAAAGTACCATCAGCCCCCCTCATCAAAATGCCCATGGTACCTCTGGGTAGCAGAACATCTTTCCAGAGCAAACAGATAAGGTGAACAACCATTTTGTTTAAAGGTGGCTGGGGAAGGCAGGGAGAGAAGATGTATGATAATGGTGTAATAAAAATATCCACGTGTCATTGCCAGAAGTTATTTCATTATTGTCACAATCTTCAAAATAGCTGACCAGTTTGCTCCTGTTAAGACAGAAACAGTAACATTTGCTTCATTCTCAGTTAGATTAGTTTACTGCTAATACATATCCAATCATATCTTTACATAAGATTAGATGCAATAAATTAATTTATACAGAATTGTGAAACATATTTGAATAAAGACTTCATCCAGTAACAGTTCCTTGCATTAAAGTGCTTTCAGTTATTTGTATAATTCAGAAAACAAATCACAGTTCTGTCATACAACATATGTAGCACATATACTTCATGTCTCCTTCCTGAAATTGTCTTAGTTCCCCAAGTGAACTGTATCTTCCATGCTGCCTTCCTGCATGAGGCCCCCTTTGGACCCTGACAAAAATGTTGATGAAAGAATTAACTGATATTTTCTTCATGAATCTCTAATTTGTATTTTAAACTCCAAGGCTATATCATCATCCTAAATAAAAAAGAATAATAATAAAAAAAAAAAAATAGGAAAATAAATATATGTAAATTTCCAAGACAATTTTTCAATTACTCTGCTGCTATCCTTTGATGTACTGCCTAAAATATAAGCAAAAATAAAGTAATACATATATATATTTTTACTGACAACTTGAGAAAACTATCTGACATATAGCTGATAATTCATATAATTTGTCTTTGGAAGTCACAACACTTACATGTCTTTATTTTCACAGCTGGGAGATCTTATTGCCCAGAGACTATGATTAATTATTACACGTTTTTGATCACATATTTCATCAACTTTTTTTTTTTTTTTTTTTTTTTTTCATCCTGATGTTTTTTTTTTTTTATTTCTGCATTACACAAGACCATATTTTTTTCTGCTTTCCTAATTAATAATAATAATAATAATAATCCGGGAGTGTCTCTGCAAATAAAGCTGTTTATTCTTACTATATTTCTTCCTGCCTTAGGAAAGGAAAGCAACAACTCTCCAATCGACTTGGTATCAAGCAGCCACTGAACTGGAAAAAAAAAAAAAAAAAAAAAATCAAAACTAAACTAAACTAAACTAAACTAAACTAAACTAAACTAAACTAAACAATAAAATAAAATAAAATAAAATAAAATAAAATAAAATAAAATAAAATTGTGTTTCTATTTGGTATTGAACACAACATGGGAACAACATCAGTTTGTCTTATGATAAAAACAATAATTACTTGCAAATCATATTAGATAAAAATATTCACTAAGGAATAAGTATAAAAATCTTTCCAGTCTATTTAAAATTACTGTCAATGAGTCTGAAAACTAATTAACCTTGATAGTTGAGACTTGCTTTTCTTTTTATTTCTTGAATTTTATTTGTGTTAGCATGTTGCACATCGCATTTAATATAATAGTGAACCTGCATTATGGCGGGGTATGAGGCAAAGAAAAGCATGGTGAGATGGGAGAAGTTACAATACTTCTCTGCGGTTCATGCTTATACAAAAGGTTGGACAATGTCAGACAGCTTGATGGAATCAGTGAGTTTTTCACTGTTATCATGACCAGCTGGCTAGTCATGACTGAAAGGACTACCTATGCAATGATTCATGTCCATGTATTCTAAGGAGAAAGAGCCTTTTGTTACACAATGTGCATGGTTGATTCAGAATTTTTTGTGAGGCTAACAAGACAAGTCCACTGCAAATGCCCTTTCAGCCTTACACCATATTTTTAAATTCTGTTTTTGTTGAGATATTAAAATGTCTGTATAAAGAGGGAGTGGAAAAGCATCATATGTTCCACAGCTTGACAGAGATTATAAACATAAAATCTCTTTAGTAGTTATAACTGAATGAGATCATACTAACCATAAAAGAAGATAATAAAATGCAGCTAGGCTAAGAAATTAAGAGAAAGTTACTATAAGAATATGAAATTATGCCTTTACAGAACTACTTCAAAATCAAGGAATGATAAAATTGACAAGAGGAAGGGCCCTTAAATAGAGTGAAAGGGAGTACAGGTTGAAATATGACCAAAACTGCGAGGAAAATAAAATAATCTGGAAAGAAAGAGAGGATGAAATGCACTGAAACAAGAAACAATTATAAACTTTAAATATCATGCTAAAGGGCATCTTGAAGCCAGAGGAGAGTAGGTAAATGAAAAGACCGTCTTTGATACTTCTGAGATCTTGTTTGAGTATAATCATGATATATTCAGTGCTAAGGCAGATAAGGGATTATAAACACAGGAGAGAAATTCAGGAAAGGCTGCTCCACCCTTATTCTCACTGAGTTTCAAACAGAAGAAATAGAATAGATGAAAAATGAAAACAAAACAAACAAAACAAACAAACAAACAAAACACTGGTAGATATTTCTGCATGTTATTTGTGCTTGAATGAAAAATTTCCATTTCCTTTTTTAGCTAACTTTCTGTGTAAAAGGTAAGTGTAAAGATAAGAAAATTAAAAAAAAAAAATCATTAAATGTAATTATAATATAGATATAATATAGATAATCTATAATAT
>NC_048893.1:131898329-131972253 GCF_011077185.1 Oxyura jamaicensis
GGGAAGGGAAGGGAAGGGAAGGGATGGAAAAAGTCTCACCAAAAAATAAAAATAGCAAAACAGCAAAAATAAAAGAAAAATAATGTATCATCTTTTTCATATTAATTGTTTTAATGTATTATTTAATTTTCTAGTGTAATAAGATATTTTTTACTTCCAGGTAATTTTTTAATTAGCCTTATTTTAAACATAATACCGTATTTTTGTCTTTTATGTAAACTCAATTAATATGGATATTCTGGGATCACAAATGAAATATATATTCATTATTAAGAATTTGCAACATATTAAATATGTTGAAATTATTAAGTCTATTATAGAAGGACAGAAAGACACACTTGAGATGTAATACTATTCCTCTAAATTCAACATTTAGAAAAAAATGAAACGCAAATATTCAAAAAGAATAAAACATCAGTACCAATAGTATGCATTTTCCACTCCAAATATTAGAAAAAAGTATTTAGTTTGGAAGTGCCTTTTCCCTCAAACTTTACCAGTCAATTTGAAGAACCAAAAATCTATGTATCCCAGAGCTGTTGATCATCCTGTTCTTTGAACTAAGTAATGTATATTGCTGTTAAGCAACTAAGAGTCTACTATGTTCAGGAATTGAAAATGCAACATAAATAATTTTAAAGTAACTATCTCATGCTTCATTGTATTAAAAAATATACTCAGAACATTTGGGTTAAAGGAGTGGTACTTCATGAAACTATTCAATATGAATATTCAAAAATGGAATATTCAATATTCAATTATCTGGAATATTCAATATGAAAAAAATATTCAAATATGTTTTTCCCAAATTCACTCCTCTTTTACTGAATTTCTATAAATTAAGAAAATGAAAGTGTTATTTTCTTTCTTTCCATCATTTTTTTTTTCCATTAGGATAAATAAGTGTTTGTGATCAGCAACTGTCTGTATCTTCTTGAGAAAATATCAGGACAAGACCAGAGACACTGAAGTCCAAGAACTAAAATACAAGTCAGTTCTTTCTTATTTTAGGCCTGAGCACTCCTAATGAAGGGAGACAAGATGATTCTATATCACTGTCCGACATGATAAAAGTAAGATTATAATCATTACAAAATCATTCTTTTTCATCTATGCATTAAATTGGGACATCAAAGTCATTTCTATAAAAAACTTCCCAAGGTTATCATTTTATCTAAATACATACTCCTTGTTTTTTATATGAAGACTTACTCACACCTTTTACACTCTATGCATGTGCAGGCATTGGAAAAATCCCCTTATTGCTAGTTTCCTTATAATACCCTTGGAAACATGCAATAGCAGAATTTCCTGCTGCTTTTAAATAAAAATAAAAATATATGTATTTTTTTTTTAAAAAATGAACAGTAGTGTTCTACTGTACATATTTCCCTCACGTTGAATAAGCAATAAAAAGATAATCATGGAAATATAATCAATTATTTTGACTACTAATTTCCCTGTGTGTGGTTGAGCTGAGTGGGTAATTTGAAGTGAATCATTCATGGGATTAATTTCTCTCTTTCTTTACTCATGGAATATCCATGAGCCATTCCGAATTTATTTGAATTTATTTCTATGTAGAACAGAATCTCCCTGAAGCACAGCAAATTATTTTCACTGAAAATAACAAACTTTCTGCTAGAAGTGTTGTACCTGAGAAATATGTCACCTAGGTTTTCAAATACCTATGAATTGGCAATGCACAGTCAAAATTAAATCTCAGTTGTTAGAAGATCACCAGTAATTTTATCTACGTTAATATGTAAAATTCTGAAGCACTCATGCAAAAAGTTGACTGTGTGCATAAAAATATGCAGGAACAGCACTCACAGTCTGCACCTTGCAACCCTGTGTAATAAAGCATGATTTCTCCTCTGCTCCTTTGCAATCCACTTTCCACCAGGAAAACCATCTTCAATTACTAGATCTACATTGCTATGCATCATTAGATAAATGCCTTTTTAATAAAGAGAATCCAGGTGTACTAGTAAAATACTATGATTGAGTACCTTTAATGTCCCAGCTTAATTAGGAAATGACAGGCTGTCTTGCTCTTTTCATAGTTACTCTGCTTGAGTTGCCAGCCTTTTCCTGTGGTTATTAATGATGACAGATCCTTTATTACTCTATGAGAATACAAATGCATTTCCATCATTGTCTTATACATTTTTGCAAACTCACAGATTATTAATTTTGAAACTTACATGCACTCCTGGAAAAGATGTATACCTATACTTTTTCCATGTAACTGGAACACTCTGTGTAAATGCATATTTCAGCATTTTTTTTTTTTTTAATTATTATTTTTTTAAGATCTTTAAAGATTTGATAGAAACCTTACTGATAGAAAGTGATAAACTAAAATTTCACCTTTTAGCTCACATTGCACTAGACTCTGTTTGACTTTTCTACTGTAATTAAATATGTAAACATGGGAACAAAAACTCTCATTTACAGCAATGTTACTTAACAGCCAAAGATTTATAGTGGGGTATTCCTATTTAGAGAAAATAAACCTTCATCACAGTGCCTACAATGTTTTTCATTAATTTTTGTAGGTACTGTTTCAGTAATGAGTGGTAAATCTGAAATTTGTAGAAGATAATTTCAGTAAGGAGGGATATTATATGTTTTCTTTACAAAAAGGATAATGCTTGTTTAGGATATTGGAATCTAAACCATCTACTGCAGGAGAGAGCACTGCGGTTTAACCCAGCAGTCAGCTAACCACCACACAGCTGTTCACTTATTCTGCAACTCCCCCCAACCCAAGGGATGATTGAGAGGAACAAGCAAATAAAAAGGTCAAAATCTCATGGGTTCAGATAAAGACAGTTTAATAAGACAGAAAATAATAATAACAATAACAGTAATAATAATATTACAACAACAACAATAATAATAATAATAACAATAAGCAAGTGATGCACAATGCAATTGCTCACCACCCACTGACCAATGCCCAGCCCCTCCCAGCTCCCCCACACACCCTGTTTTTTCAGCATGATGTAGTATGATATGGAACATGCACCCACAGCCTCCTCACTGACAAGGCAGCATGAGAAGCTGAAAAGTCATTGGCTCTCTGTAAGCACTGCCCTTCAACAGCTATAAACATTGGTATGTTATCATTGTTCTCATCCTAAATCCAAAACACAGCACCATACCAGTTACTAGGAAGTAAATTAACTCTATACCAACCAAATCCAGAACAAAGAGAAATTGCTAGTCCATAAAACAAAATTGTTGGTGAAGTACTGACAGGTAATACCTATAGACTTAGAAAGTTTTTCTAAGTGAAAGTGATATACCAAATGAAAGTGATATACCAGCTTTTAGCATTCAAGAATAATGAATAGCATAACAAGCCTGTCAGACTGCAGCATCTTCAAAATAGCTCTACATGGGAGCTGACGTGAATATGTAAAATTCTGAAATGTAATATTTTTAACCTTCTCTGAGTTTTCTCACAGTTCTCAGAAAAAAATTTAGTGGTTTTCATATGATATAGAGTATGACATACTATGCAATATAGAGGGATAATCTATTATAGATAAAGCTGGACTTAATCAGACAAGTATATAAATTTTATACAACCTTATAGAGAAAAAGGTGAAATATGTAATCTGATGACTAATTTTGCTTTTCTAACAGTCGGTATACTATTTCTCTTCAGTTGTGTATATTAGTTTCTAGGGTTCAAATAAGAAATTTGCTTGTTTTGAGACTAAATTTGATGTATACCTGGAAACGATTCATTGTGTAGCTATATTGGTTAAGCTCCTGAGATGTGCCTTGTTTGCTCTTGATGCTTTTCATCCTGGTATGAAAAGGTACCAGCAACTCAACACTCACAAAAAAAAAAAAAAAAAAGGAAAATACTATGCATATGCAATGAACTCTGCTTTAAAAATGGTGTTTGGAAGTCACTGCTGATATTTCCTCCGTCCAGTGATGGGGGATGTGAGAAAAAAACCACTCCTTTTGCAACAATGTGTGGCTGTCTCTATTAAGACCACAAGTTCTTGTGCATGAACAGCAAACCAGCCAAAACTTACTACGCCTGCCTCTCTAATGATGTGAGGTTGAATATTCCTGCAGAGTAAAGTCTGAACAAAGGAACGAACTGAATCTTCTGTTAGGTTATATCCTCCAAGTTACTAAACTCTTCAGGGTTAATTTTAAGTATATATATATATATATATATATCATTGTATTTCACACACACACAAATAATAAAAAATAAAATAAAAAATAAAAAAATAAAAATAAAAAAATCTATTTTACTCAACAACTCTCCTGAAACAACTTCCAGAGGAAGTTTGACAATGACCAGAAAAGGAAGTCCTGATGGCCTGAATATCAACAATATGTCAGCCAACTGTGTAGCTTGCACTTTATTTTACTATTAGTTAATGAAGCACAACAACTTAATCTCTGTGCCACACTTGCCAAGCTAAATGCTTGCTATTAATTCCAGTACTTGATGAAATCTTTGCTCTCTTTCCTTGTGAAAATAACAGCTAATCTGCCATGCAGGAAGAAGTTGAAATCAGTAACAGACTGATTAACTGTCATACATGCATACACATTACTCCCAAGAAATGTCCTAGGAATATTACAGATTTCACTAAGAATCACTAAGAAGAATGTCCCACAAAAGAGAGGCAGAGTAATATGCATCTGGAGTTTTTTATATTTTTTATTAAATTAAAAGACAACAGTGTTGTTTATGTCCTAAACTTATGTATCATAAGTGCTGGGAGAGAAATAGGCATCAGCAACAAATTTAATTGTCATTTCAAACTGATTTCATTTTCACAAAACAAGAATAATTTCTGCAATTTCTGCTTATTTGGAAAACCAACTTCCAGACGAATCTGAACATGAAAAATATAAGACTTCATAAGATATTATCCTATTCCTTTTCATAAAAATAGAAAATTATTTTGTTTTCTTTAAACATTCCTTAGGAATACTTAGAACAGTATGTTAAAAAAAAAAAAAAAAAAAGAGAGATTTTCTATTTATAGTGGATTTAATGAAGCCTAGCTTTTCGTGAAATGGCATCCTTCATCACTATTGGTTTAGGTTCTAGAACAATATGATGGCTTTCTTCTTTCGACTTATATCACTTTATTGTAATGCTAATTGTCTCTCAGCTCCACCACAACCTACTCCCCAGCCCTCACACTATCCCCATCTTGACCTCATGACTTTTGGTGAACAACAAATCTGTGAAGGGACTGATCTGGAGAAATTGTTGACTCCCTTGACAATAGATACATACTTATCAATCAACTTATAGTCCAAGAAAACTGATTGTTATTGATCTAAAATTACATTTGTTTTTTCAGTGAGGACATTAATTTCAGTTTCCTTCCTCTCTCCAGACAGTAAATGAAACTTCCTATCCTTTAGATTTCTACCGCTCTGAAATACAGTCTTTAAATTTGCCAGTAAAATAAATAAATACATAAATATATGTACAGAAACTGAAAGATAACATGGCAAAACCTAATTTTATTGTAAAAGCCGTGAAAAATTGAAGAGTTTAAATGTTTAGTGTATTTTTGTAAAAATTCTTGAAGAACTACCCTTATTCTATGTTTTTGTCCAGAAACAAATTCTTTACTGTCCTGTAAATGTTAGATTCTCTTCTTCAACAAGCTCTTTTGAGCTTGAGTCAACAGCTCAAATATATCTATATTCTTGCTTCCCACTCAAATCATTTGGATGTCCTCCTGTGGGAGCTATGTGGATCAAATTATTTAAAACTGAGGAGGGAACTGTATCCTCATCCCATATGAGTTTAAGAACTATCTTCTGTGAGCTTCATGTTAAAACATTTTATGAGAACTTGGCACACCTCTTGGTTTGCCTTTACAATTCAGTGATCAAGAGTCATAGTAAAACCTAGTCCTTGTCATCTAGACCTTTTGTGCAAGTACACCTGGCTAAAATTTGATCTTTGATAACCATTACAGATGTTTAAATTCACCCTAAAACTCACTTTGGTAATAATATACATGAAAAGTAAAGACTACTACTTATATGGTTAAGATACAAAATTCATATCTGTGTTAAAATAAATGGTTCTTTTGATTTACTTTACTTAAAAAACCATTATCTTTCAACTATCATAATTATTCACTCTTAAGTGCTTTCAAGATACTTTAGATCAAAAGTTCTGATTTGGTTCTGAAATAAATAAAATATTTTGTGGTGCTTTGCTTATGGGTCAATTACATCTCTTCCCAATGTGATCTATTTTAATAACTCACTTATCCTTTTTTTGTTCTTCCCAAACCTTCTCTGTATGACTAAGAGAAAGAAGTACTGACGTTAAAGATTTTCATGCATCCTTCTCTTAATTCCAGGGGAACAGGATTTGACTTTGCTGTTCTTTACCTTATTATATTCTGTAGCGTTTTTTTTTTTTTTTTTTAAATCAGTAGAAGTTGCATGCATATTCAGAGAAGAATCCAAGCTGTGGCTTATGAATAGTTCTGACTTCAGAATTAAAGCTGAAGAGAGGTTTCAGATAAACTAGTTTGTTATATTGGTTCAAGCTTAAAGCAAGCTTAAAGCAAAAGGGCTTTTGCTCACAAGTTAACAGGGCTGATTAACATAACTTTAAACTATACTGGAAGGGGGAAAGGGTTTTCAGGCAATCAGGCTTGCCAGTGGTGAGTTATGGGACAGCATGCCAAAGTCTGAGGGACTGTGTGCTAGCAAGTTCCTTAAGTCTGCTCCACGTGGTGCTTGGTATGTTGGAGCCCATTTGAAATGTTCTGCACCAATGCACATAGCATAAGGAATAAAAACCAGAAGCTAGAAGCTTTGTTTTTGTCCTAGAGCTACAATGTCACCAGCATAATTGTGAGTTGGTGGGAAGAGTTCTGTGACTGCTGTGCTGTGATGGGTGGTTATAAGCTCTTAAAGAGGGAGAGGCAGAGCATCAAAGAGGTGGGTGTGGGTCTGGTTGTAATGGGGTGGTTGGATTGTATGGAGCTTGCCATTGGCGATGACACAATTGAGAGCCCCTGGGTAAGAGAAAATTAATAGAAAAGCAAAAAAGTGGATGTCATTGTGAGAGTCTACTATAGACCACGCAAGTCATGATGATGACACTGATGAATTATTCTATAAGGAATTAGGTAATATCTTTACATCGCCTGCCCTTGTCCTTATGGGTGACTTCAACTTCACAGACATAAATGGGAACACCCCACAGATGATATAAGCAGGTCCAGGAACTTCCTAAACCATGTTAGAAATAACTCCCTTGTTCAGGTACTAAGGGATCCAACTAGGAAAGGTAACCTCACAGATTTCTTGTTTGTAAAGAGAGAGGGTCTCATAGGTGAAGAGGAAATTGGTGCCCATCTTGGCTATAGTAACCATGAAGTCATAGCGATTAAAATCTTGGTGATAGGAGGAAAACTGCCAGCAAAACTTTGACCCTGAATATGGGAGAGTAGCTTTCACATAGCTCAATTAGTAAGGCCACCCTGGAGAATGCTTTTTGAAGGTATTGAGCTCCATCTGCAGGTCACTTTTTAAGAGACATCTTTTAAGAGAGCAGGAGTAGGTGATTCCAAAATATCAAAAGTCAAGCAGGGCTAGCTGAGCAGGGATCTTCTTCTAGAGCTTAGCTGGAAAAAAAAAAAAAAAAAACATATGAGCACTGGAAGAGAAGTCAGGCAACACAGAGGACTGCAGCAATGCTGTTTGCCATTGTGGGGAGAACACTTGTGTGGCCTAAGTTCAGTTAAAGCTGAAAGTGGCCAGTAATTATGGGGACAATTAATATATATATATACATATATAAATATATGTGTGTGCGTGTGTGTGTGCTTTTAAAAAGTATGTTAAAGGCAAAAGAAGGACCAGAGATGACGTGTAACTTGATGAGGCTGGTCACCTCACAAATAGGGACATGACCAAGAAGAGACACGTAATGCCTTTTTTGTCTTTAACACCAATGATGGGCCCTGGGATCCCCAGTTCCCTGAGTTGAAGGACCATGCCTCTGGAAACAATAAACTCCCAGCTAACCCCAAACTTGTACAGGATTTGATGCTCCAGCTAGATGCATATAGGTCTATACGACGATGGAATTAATCCCAGGGTATTCTGAGAGATGGCTGATTTCTTCATGAGAAATCAGCCATTCCTCACCATCCACGAAGAACTGGTTGGTGACCTGCTACGGCACTTGGATGTGCACAAGTCGATGGGGCCAGATGGGATCCACCCAAGGGTACTGAGAGAACTGGCAGAGGAGCTGGTCAAGCCACTATCCATCATTTATCAGCAGTCCTGGCTATCGGGGGAGGTCCCAGCTGACTGGCGGCTAGCGAATGTGACGCCCATCTACAAGAAGGGCCGGAGGGCTGACCCGGGGAACTACAGGCCTGTCAGTTTGACCTCAGTACCAGGGAAGCTCATGGAGCAGATCCTCTTGGGAGTCATCATGCGGCACTTGAAGGGCAAGCAGGCGATCAGGCCCAGTCAGCATGGGTTTATGGAAGGCAGGTCCTGCTTGACGAACCTGAGCTCCTTCTATGACAAAGTGTCGCGCTGGGTGGACGAGGGAAAGGCTGTGGATGTGGTCTACCTTGACTTCAGCAAGGCTTTTGACACCGTCTCCCACAGCATTCTCCTCAAGAAA
Organism: Oxyura jamaicensis; assembly: GCF_011077185.1. Taxonomy (NCBI): domain Eukaryota; kingdom Metazoa; phylum Chordata; class Aves; order Anseriformes; family Anatidae; genus Oxyura; species Oxyura jamaicensis. The sequence continues at coordinate 131,907,010 of NC_048893.1, forward strand.
CTGGCTGCTCTTGGCTTGGACTGGCGCACGCTTCGTTGGGTTAGAAACTGGCTGGATAGCCGGGCCCAGAGAGTTGTGGTAAATGGAGTCAAATCCAGTTGGAGGCCAGTTACTAGTGGCGTCCCCCAGGGCTCGGTGCTGGGGCCGGTCCTCTTTAACATCTTCATCAATGATCTGGACGAGGGCATTGAGTGCACCCTCAGTAAGTTTGCAGATGACACCAAGTTAGGTGCGAGTGTCGATTTGCTCGAGGGTAAGAAGGCTCTGCAGGAGGATCTGGATAGGCTGCACCGATGGGCTGGGGTCAACTGCATGAAGTTTAACAAGGCCAAGTGCCGGGTCCTGCACCTGGGGCGTAATAATCCCAAGCAGAGCTACAGGCTGGGAGATGAGTGGTTGGAGTGCTGCCAGGCGGAGAAGGACCTGGGAGTGATAGTGGACAGTCGGCTGAATATGAGCCAGCAGTGTGCTCAGGCGGCCAAGAAGGCCAACGGCATCCTGGCTTGTATCAGAAATAGTGTGACCAGCAGGGCTAGGGAGGTGATTGTCCCCCTGTACTCGGCTCTGGTGAGGCCGTACCTCGAGTACTGTGTTCAGTTTTGGGCCCCTCGCTACAAGAAGGACATCGAGGTGCTTGAGCGGGTCCAAAGAAGGGCGACGAAGCTGGTGAGGGGCCTGGAGAACAAGTCCTACGAGGAGCGGCTGAGGGAGCTGGGCTTATTCAGCCTGGAGAAAAGGAGGCTCAGGGGCGACCTTGTCGCTCTCTACAGATACCTTAAAGGAGGCTGTAGGGAGGTGGGGGTTGGCCTGTTCTCCCACGTGCCTGGTGACAGGACGAGGGGGAATGGGCTAAAGTTGCGCCAGGGGAGTTTTAGGTCAGATGTTAGGAAGAGCTTCTTTACTGAAAGGGTTGTGAGGCATTGGAACAGGCTGCCCAGGGAGGTGGTGGAGTCACCATCCCTGGAAGTCTTCAAAAGACGTTTTGATGTAGAGCTTAGGGATATGGTTTAGTGGGGACTGTTAGTGTTAGGTTAGAGGTTGGACTCGATGATCTTGAGATCTCTTCCAACCTAGAAATTCTGTGATTCTGTGATTCTGAGATCTCTCTCAATTAACAGTCTTGGGAATCTGGAGAGGTCCCAGTTGACTGTAACCTGGAAAACATTGTTCCATTTTTCAAGAAGGGTAAGAAAGAAGACCTGAATGGAAAGTCCTGCTTAATTAACTATTTCCTTTTATGACAAGGTTACCCATTTAGTTGACCAAGAGAAGTCTTTTGGTGTAATATTTATGGATTTCAGTAAAGCTTTAGATAGTTTCTCACAGTATTTTTTCTGGAAAAAATGTTCAGCATACAGATAGAAAAGTATATAATATGAATGACAGATGAACAGTTGACAGATGGGTTGGGCTCTGAGGGTCCCAGTAAATGGGTTACACCAGACTCGCAGCCAGTCACTAGTGCTGTTCTCCAGGGGTCCATTTTGGAGCCAATTATCTCCAATGATTTTATGAATAACCTGGATGCAGGACTTGAAGGTATTCTAAGTCTGCAGATGATACTAAATTGAGAGGATCTGTTATTTTGCTCTTTTGAGGGTATAGAGGCTTTGTAGACAGATCTTGAAAAAAAGGGCTGGGCATGCACCAAGTTTAACAAGAGCTAGTGCCAGACTCCGAACCTGGGATGGGACAATCCTGTATATATGTACAGAATGGGGGACTAAACACTAGAGACCAGCCCTGGGGAAAAAGAACTGGGGCTTTTGGTTGACAGCAAATTGAATATGAGTCAAACTGAATATGGCAGCCAAAAGGGTTGACTGTATCTTGGAATGCATCAAGCAAAGCATTGCAAGCCAGTGAGGGAAGAGACTGTCCTGCTCTACCTTGTGCAAGTTCCTTAAGTGCATAGTTTTGTGTGACACAATGTAAGGACATAAACCTATTAGAGAATGCCCAGAGGAGGTTTATGAACATTGTGAAAGGCCTAGATAAGATGTTTGAGGAGCAACTGTGATGATTTCACACTGATGGCTAGCTAAACTCCACCCCACCCCTCTCTCACTTTTCCTCCTCAAAGGAAAAGGAGAAAATATGATGAAAAAAAGGCTCAGGAGTTGAGATAAAGGACAGGGAGATTGTTCACCAGTTATCACCACAGTCAAAACAGACTCAGAATAGGGAGATAAAATTAATTGCCTATCATTTGCAGACTAGAGCAGTGAGAAACTAAAAGCAAACTAAAAACATCTTTCCCGCATCCACCCTCCTCCCCCTCCTCCCCCCGAGTGGCCTAGAGGAATGGGGAATGGGGGTTGCGGTCAGTCCCTAACACTTCATCTCTGCCACTCCTTCACGGTCACTCTCTGCCTCTGCTCCACATGGGGTCGCTCCCACGGGATACCATCCTTCCTGAACTGAACCTGTGGGGGTTGCCCACAGGCAGCAGCTCTTCAAGAACTGCTCTCACATGGCTCTGTACCATGGGGTCCATCCCCCAGGAGCAAACTGTTCCAGCAGGGGTCCCCCACGGGTGGCAACTCCCCCCAGACCCCCTGCTCCTGTGTCGGTTCCTCTCCATGGGCTGCAGCTCTTGGCTGGGGCCTACTCCTGTGAGGGTTCTTCATGGGCCGCAGCCTCCTCCAGGCCATATCCACCTGCTCCACCAGGGACTCCTCCATCGGCTGCAGCCCATGTGGGACCCATGGGTTGCAGTGGGACAGCCTGCTCCACCAGGGGCCTCTCCATGTGCTGCAGGGGAACTTCTGCTTCAGTGTCTGAAGCAACTCCTGCTCTTCTTCTGCACTGACTTTGATGTCTGCAGGACTGTTTCTCACTCCGTTCTCTCTCAGCTGCTGTTGCACAGCAGTTTTTTCTTAAATATGCTCTCACAGAAGTATAACCAACATTGCTCATTGGCTTATCTCTGGCCAGTGGTGGGTTGCTTCTGGAGCTTGTTGGAAGTAGCTCTTATTTAACATGGGTCAGCTTCTGGACTCCTCACAGAAGCCACCCTTGCACCCCCCTCACTACTAAAACCTTGCCACATAAGCCCAACACAGCAGCTGAGGTAATGTTATTTGTTCAGCTTAGAGAAGAGGATACTGAGGGAAGACATCATCATGGCCTCTAGCTTCCTTACATAGAATCATAGAATCACAGAATGGCGCAGGTTGGAAAGAACCTTAAATTCATCTGGTTCCAACTCCCCAGATACAGGCAGGGATGCTATCCACTAGATCAGGTTGTCCAAGGCCCCATCTAGACTGGCCTTGAACACCTCCAGGGGTCGGGCATCCACTACTTCTCTTGGCAACCTGTTCCAATGCCTCACCACCCTGTGAGTGAATAATTTCCTCTTAACATCTAATCTAAATCTACCCGCTTTTATTTTAAAACCATTCCCCTTTGTGCTGTTATTGTCTCCCCAAGGAAAAAAAAAAAAAAAAAAAAAGTTCTCCATTCTTTCTTAAAGCACCCCTAAATATTGAAAACCTGCAATGAGGTCTCCCTTGAGCCTTCTCTATTTCGGGCTGAATATCCTCAGTTCTCTCAGCCTTTCTTCATAGGAGAGGTGCTCCAGCCCTCTGATCATCTTTGTAGCCCTCCTCTGGACCTGCTCTAGCAGCTGCTCTTCTTTTTCTGGGGCCCCAGACCTGGACGTAGTACTCCAGGTGGGACCTCACAAGGATAGAGTAGAGGGGGAGAATCACCTCTCTCAACCTGCTGGCCACTGATGCAGCCCAAGATGAAGTTAGCCTCCCGGGCAGCAAGTGCATACTGCTGGCTGATATCAAGCATTTTGCCCATGAGAACCCTCAAGTCCTTCTCTTTAAGGTTGCTCTCAGTTTCTTCTCCCAGTCAGTACTCATGTCCAGGAGTGCCAGGTGCAGCACCTTGCACTTAGACTTGTTGAACCTCATTAGGTTCATATGGTCCCACCTCTCAAGCTTGCCCAGGTCCCTTTGGATGGTGTCCCTTCCTTCTGTTGTATTAAATGCACCACTCCACTTGGTATCATTTGCGAACTTGTTGTGGGTGTACTCAATCCCATTGTCTATGTCATTGATAAATATATTAAACAGTACTCAATACTGGTCCCATGACAGTACTGAGGGTACTGTCCCCACCACTCATCACCAGCCTCCACCTGGATAGACAGCTGTTGACCAGAACTCTCTGGGTGCAGCATTCAAGCCTATTCTTTATCCACTCCATGGTCCACCCATCAAATCCACATCTCTCCACTTTGGAGATCAGGATGTCATACAGGACCATGTTGAAGGCCTTTCAGAAGTCCAAGTAGATGACATCAATCAGTTTTCCCTTGTCAACTGATTCATTCACTCCATCATAGAAGGCTACCAGATTGGTCAGGCATGATTTGCCCTACCAGATTATTAGGCATGATTTGCCCTTGGTGAAGCCATTCTTGCTGTCTTGGATCACCTCCTTGTCTTGCACATGCCTTGGAATTGCTTCCAGGAGGGTCCGTTCCATAACTTTTCCAGGCACAGTTGTGAAGCTCACCAGTCTGTAGTTTCCTGGATCCTCTTTTCTATCCCTATTAAAAAAAAAAAAAAAAAAAAAAAAAAAAAAAAAAAAAAAAAAAAAAAAGTGGGAGTGATGTTTCCCTTTTTCCAGTCACCAGGGTCTTTACCTGACTGCCATGATTTTTTGAACATGATTGAGAGAGGCTTGGCAACTGCATCAGCAAGTTCCCTCAGGACCCTGGAATGCATGCCATCAGACCCCATAGACTTGTAACTCTTTTGTTTCACCAGGAGGTTTGGAACCTGTTCTTTGCTTACAGTAGGAGGGACCTTGCTCCCCCAAACCTCATCTTCATGTTCAGGGAAATGAGAGATGTGGGAAGTCTGATTGAGTGCACCCTCAGCAAGTTTGCAGACGACACCAAGATAGGTGTGTGTGTCGATCTGCTTGAGGGTAGGAAGGCTCTGCAGGAGGATCTGGATAGGCTGGACCGATGGGCCGAGGCCAACGGTATGAAGTTCAACAAGGCCAAGTGCCGGGTCCTGCACCTGAGGCCCAACAACCCCAAACAGAGCTACAGGCTCTGGTGAGGCCACACAGAATCACAGAATCACAGAATCACAGAATAGTCTAGGTTGGAAGAGACCTCCAAGATCACCGAGTCCAACCTCTGACCTAACACTAACAAGTCCTCCACTAAATCATATCCCTAAGCTCTACATCTAAACATCTTTTAAAGACCTCCAGGGATGGTGACTCAACCACTTCCCTGGGCAGCGTATTCCAGTGACTAACAAACCGTTCAGGAAAGAAGTTCTTCCTAATATCCAATCTAAACCTCCCCTGGCGCAATATTAACCCATTCCCCCTCGTCCTGTCACCAGGCACGTGGGAGAATAGACCAACCCCCACCTCGCTACAGCCTCCCTTCAGGTACCCGTAGAGTGCAATATGGTCACCCCTGAGCCTCCTCTTCTCCAGGCTAAACAGTCCCAGCTCCCTCAGCCGCTCCTCATAAGACTTGTTCTCCAGACCCTTCACCAGCTTCGTAGCCCTTCTCTGGACTCGCTCAAGCACCTCCATGTCCTTCTTGTAGCGAGGGGCCCAAAACTGAACGCAGCACTCGAGGTGCGGCCTCACCAGAGCCGAGTACAGGGGGAAAATCACTTCCCTGGACCTGCTGGCCACGCTGTTTCTTATGCAAGCCAGGATGCTGCTGGCCTTCTTGGCCACCTGAGCACACTGCTGGCTCATATTCAGCCGACTGTCAACCACTACTCCGAGGCCCTTCTCTGCCAGGCAGCTTTCTAACCACACATCTCCCAGCCTGTAGCTCTGTTTGGGGTTGTTGGGCCCGAGGTGCAGGACCCGGCACTTGGCCTTGTTGAACTTCATACCGTTGGCCTCGGCCCATTGGTCCAGCCTATCCAGATCCTCCTGCAGAGCCTTCCTACCCTCGAGCAGATCGACACACGCACCTAACTTGGTGTCGTCTGCAAACTTACTGAGGGCGCACTCGATCCCCTCGTCCAGATCATCGATGAAGATGTTAAAGAGAACTGGCCCCAGTATCGAGCCCTGGGGGACTCCACTAGTGACTGGCCTCCAACTGGATTTGACTCCATTTACCACAACTCTCTGGGCCCGGCCATCTAGCCAGCTCTTAACCCAACAAAGTGTACGCCAGTCCAAGCCATGAGCAGCCAGTTTCCTGAGGAGAATGCTGTGGGGGATGGTGTCAAATGCCTTACTGAAGTCAAGGTACACCACGTCCACAGCCTTTCCCTCATCCACTAAGCGTGTCACCTTGTCATAGAAGGAGATCAAGTTCGTCAAGCAGGACCTGCCCTTCATAAACCCATGCTGACTAGGCCTGATTGCCTGCTTGCCCTGCAAGTGCCGCATGATGACACCCAAGATAATCTGCTCCATGAGCTTCCCTGGCACTGATGTTAAACTAACAGGCCTATAGTTCCCTGGGTCTACCCTCCAGCCCTTCTTGTAGATGGGCGTCACGTTTGCTAGCCGCCGGTCAAGTGGGACCTCCCCCGATAGCCAGGACTGCCAATAAATGATGGAAAGCATCTTGGCCAGCTCCTCCGCCAGTTCTCTCAGTACCCTCGGGTGGATCCCATTCGGCCCCATCGACTTGCGTGCATCCAAATGCTGTAGCCAGTCGCCAACCATTTCCTTGTTAATTGTGGGGGTGACATTCTGCTCCTCATCCCCTTCCACCAGCTCAGGGTACTGGGCGTCCAGAGAACAACTGGTTTTGCTGTTAAAGACTGAGGCAAAGAAGGCGTTAAGCACCTCAGCTTTTTCCTCATCTCTGGTATCTAAGTTTCCCCCCACATCCAGTAAAGGGTGGAGATTCTCCTTAGTCCTCCTTTTGGTATTGATGTATTTATAAAAACATTTTTTTGTTGTCCTTAACAGCAGTGGCCAGATTGAGCTCCAGATGAGCTTTGGCCTTTCTGATTTTGTCCCTGCACCGCCTCACAGCATCCTTGTAGTCCCCCTGAGTGGCCTGCCCTCTTTTCCAAAGATTATAAACCCTCTTTTTTTTCCTAAGCTCGAGCCACAGCTCTCTGCTCAGCCACGCTGGTCTTCTTCCACGCCGGCTCGTCTTTGGGCACGTGGGGACAGACCGCTCCTGAGCCATTAAGATTTCTTTCTTGAAGAGCGCCCAGCCTTCCTGGGCTCCTCTGTCCTTCAGTACCGCCTCCCAAGGGACTCTGCCAACCAATGTCTTGAACAGTCCAAAGTCAGCCCTCCGGAAGTCCAAGACAGCAATTTTACTGATCCCCTTCCTGACTTCTCCGAGTATTGAGAACTCTACCATTTTGTGGTCACTCTGCCCAAGACAGCCCCCGACCAGCACGTCTCCCACCAGTCCTTTTCTGTTGGTGAACAGAAGGACTAGCGGGCCACCTCCCCTGGTAGGCTCGCCAACCAGCTGCGTCAGGAAGTTATCTTCCACGCTCTCCAGAAACCTCCTGGACTGCTGTCTCTGGGCTGTGTTGTGTTTCCAGGATATGTCTGAGAAGTTAAAGTCCCCCACAAGAACAAGTGCTGACGATTTCACAACTTCCGCCAGCTGCCTGTAGAACTCCTCATCCATCCCCTCATCCTGGTTTGGCGGTCTATAACAGACCCCCATCAGGATGCTTCCCTTGTTGACCTTTCCGCTGATCCTAAGCCATAGCGACTCCACCTTGTCATTCCCAGCCTCAAGTTCGATGACATCAGAACACTCTCTAATATAGAGAGCCACTCCAGCACCCCTTCCGTGCTGCCTGTCCCTTCTGAAGAGCCTATAGCCAGACATTGCAGCACTCCAGTCATGAGAGTGGTCCCACCACGTTTCCGTGATGGCAACCAAGTCATAGCCTGCGTGCTGCACAATGGCTTCCAGCTCCTCCTCCTTGTTGCCCATGCTGCGTGCATTAGTGTAGATGCACTTCAGCTGGGCCTTAGCCTTCTCCCCGAGCCTTGCCACTGTTCCCCCTGGCACACCTCCAACAGGCTTTGTTTCATCCCCACCCCCCTTCTCACCTAGTTTAAAGCCCTCTCAATGAGCCCTGCCAGCTCCTGGGCCAGGATCCATTTTCCCCTTGGGGACAGTTGGGACCCATGTGCAGCCATCAGGCCAGGTGCCGAGTAGAGCACCCCGTGTTCAAAGAACCCAAAATTCCTGTGTTGGCACCAGCCTCTGAGCCACGTGTTTATCAGGTGGGCTTTTCATGTTCTCTCTGAACCATTCCCTGCCACTATAGGAATGGACGAAAACACCACCTGTACTCCCGCTCCATCCACTAACCATCCCAGCCCCCTGAAGTCCCGTTTGATAGCCTTTAGGCTTCTCTCATCAATGTTATCACTGCCAGCCTGGACTATCAGTAGCGGGTAGTAGCGCACCTCGAGTGCTGTGTTCAGTTTTGGGCCCCTTGCTACAAGAAGGACATGGAGGTGCTTGAGCAAGTCCAGAGAAGGGCTACGAAGCTGGTGAAAGGTCTGAAGAACAAGTCTTACGAGGAGCGGCTGAGGGAGCTGGGACTGTTTAGCCTGGAGAAGAGGAGGCTCAGGGGTGACCTTATTGCACTCTACAGGTACCTGAAAGGAGGCTGTAGCGAGGTGGGGGTTGGTCTATTCTCCCACGTGCCTGGTGACAGGACAAGGGGGAATGAGTTAAAGTTGTGCCAGAGGAGGTTTAGGTTGGATATTAGGAAGAACTTCTTTCCTGAACGGGTTGTTAGTCACTGGAATAGGCTGCCCAGGGAAGTGGTTGAGTCACCATCCCTGGAGGTCTTTAAAAGATGTTTAGATGTAGAGCTTAGGGATATGGTTTAGTGGAAGATTTGTTAGTGTTAGGTCAGAGGTTGGACTCGGTGATCTTGGAAGTCTCTTCCAAGCTAGACTATTCTGTGATTCTGTGATTCTGTGAAAGAAGTGGTTGAATACCTGAGCCTTCTCCACATCTGTTGTTACCCTTCTGTACTACCAGAGGGAGGTACATGCTCCTTGGTGTTTCTTTTCTGGCCAATATACCTGTAGACTCACCTCTTTAATTTTTTTTGCACTCCTTGCCAAGATCAGTTTCATCTGTACCTTGGCTTTCCTAAACCCATCCATGCACATCTGGACAGTATCCATGTGGCCCCATAACAGGCCACATATCTGTGCTTCTACTGCCTGTACGTTTCTTTCCTGAGATTCAGTTTGACCATTAGGTCCTTGCACAGCCATCTCAGTTTTCTGCCCTCTTTGGTCTGTTTCTTACACAGGAGGGATGGAGAGTTCTTGTGCTCTAAGAAAAACATCCTTCAAGAGTTTCCAGCTCTGTTCAGCTCCTTTGCCCCTGAGGACTGTGTTCCAGGAGATCTCTTCCACTAGGTCTTTAAGTAGCTGGAAATTCACTCTTTGGAAGTTCAGGGTCCTGACTTGTTCGTCATCAGGATCATATTCCTTGAGATCACAAATTGGATACAGTGTTCCAGTTATGCGATCCATCCCACCATGTTTCCACAATAGCAATCATGTTATAGTTTTCCAATTGCACTATGGTTTTCAACTCCTCCTACTTGTTTCCCACGTTGAGTGCATTGGTGTAGTGTAGTGGTTTTACTCAAGTGAGCAGCCGAGCTCCACCAAAACCGCTCTCTCACTCCCCCTCCTCAAGAGGAGAGAGAAAATAGGATGCAAAGGGTTCAAAGTTTGAGCCAAGGACAGGGAGATCACTCAACAGTTATGGTGACAGGCAAAACAGACTCAAAATAGGGAGATTCTGACTCACTTCTGAGATTCTGAGTTCTGAGAACATTGCAGAGTTTCTTTGTTGTTGTTGTTATATTATTTATGCAAGATTTTTTTGTTTGTTATATATATATGAATAATATATATATATTCTTACATATATATGTAAGAATTATGTATATATGTATACATATATGTATATATAAGTAAGAATTTCCTTTTGCCAGGTGAAAAGCATTGAGTCCCTTATAACTCCTGCATACCAGTGAAGTAAAAATCTTTCTGGTACACTTCATGCCAGTCTTTCATAGTTTCAGACTGGAGGTACATTAACAGCTTTGTGGCTATGTTCATTTGTATGTCTCAGGTAGATACCCTTATAAATTTTCCTTATAATTCCAATGATGCTGATGGACTTTACACATTTCAGTACTGGAATTCAATCCTTCAACCCTCAAATGTTTTTCCTTTGCACATTGTATAACTGCTTCCTAACAAGTTGTTGCCCTGCCAGGAAGTGAATGATAAACTTGTGACCCAGAACACTGCATTTTGAAAAAATGCAAAGACTTTCCAACCAAAGTGAAAAGAGAATCAAAAAAAAAAAAAAAAAAAAAAAGGTAAAGTCCATGTCATGTTTTTGAGCAATTTTGATCAAGTGGGTCTACACTGCATTTCCTTGGAATTTATTTATTTATTTATTTATTTATTTATTTTTGTCCTTTGGAAGTGCAACATTTTGTGTTTTGTTTCTAGTGTGAGCTCCATTTGACTTTGAAGCCCTGAAGTTGCTGCTGTCCAACTGAGAACACACACTGGGTAGTTTAATGTGGATGGAAGCCAATGAGGGCACTTAGGAAATTTCAATGGTATGCAGTATACACAATACCTTTCTTCAGAAAAACAGTTTTCAGGGCATATAATGACCTTATTCTGAAAACCTGAGAGCATCTATCTAATTATTTTCAAATGGAAGAACTATTAATTACAGCAGATTCTGTGCTTGGCTTTTTACTTATTAAGTGAAACAACTGGTAAAATTAGAACTGATTTTAAATGTGTGGGCAGGTTTAAAATTGTATCCCTCCATAAACTATTATTTTCCATAAACACTTATTGTCTAAGACTTCATCTATCTGTTTATGCACAAACCAACCAGAATTTATCTTCCACTTTTGGACAGGAAAAAGAAAGGACCAAGCATAAGGCAAAGCTCACTTTTAAAACTAGACAAATGTATTTTACATTATAATCAAATGTGGTGGTTTTGTATAGTTCCCAGATATTTTTCTGCTTTTCATTCATGCTTTTCTCTGCTAGACTGTGCCTTCTCCTCACCCTTTATATTATCAAGATTTTACCAAAGGACCAGTATTAATCTGACTGACAGAATCCATAAGTAATAGTTCTCTTTGTAATCCATCCTGACAGTAACCCTGCTATTGTACTCAGAATCATATTCTGCATGTTTAGATAGTAATAGCCAAATTATTGATCCTCAAAAAAAATGCAAAGAGTGTTTTCTCAGCTTGAATCTATCTCTTATTTTCCCAGGAGCTAAATCAGGAAACATTACAATAATTACAATTATTTATGTGCTTCCCTTTTACTGGCTGATAAATAGAAAGGAGAAAATAATTATTTTTTTTACTTGATTTTTAGGCACAATTAGAATAAATCCAATTGGTCACTACATACCTTTAAAGGCATAAAGATTTTCCCCTTTGTTTGCCTAAATCTTTTACTGGAAATAGATTAGTCCCATAGCATCACAGAATCACAGAATGGATGAGGTTGGAAGGAACCTCTGAAGATCATCCAATCCAGCCTACCTGCCAAGCAGGATCACCTAGAACACATTGTGCAGGATGGCATCCAGGTGTGTTTTATATATCTCCAGAGAAAGACACTCCACAACCTCCCTGGGCAACCTGTTCCAGTGCTCTGTCACCCTCACAATAAAGAAGTGCCCCCTCATATTCAGCCAGAACATCCTGTGCTTCAGTTTGTGCCTTTTGCCTCTTGTCCTGTCACTAGGCACAACTGCAAAGAGACCGGCTCCATCCTCTCAACTCCCTCCCCTCAGATATTTATATCCACAGAGATCTCCCTTCAGTCTTCTCTTTTCCAGGCTAAACAGGCCCAGTTCTCTCAGCCAGTCCTCGTACGAAAGGTGTTCCAGTCCTCTAATCATCTTAGTAAACCTCTTCTGGACTTTCTCCAGTAGTTCTATGTCCCTTTTGTACTGGGGAGCCCAGAACTGGACACAATACTGAAGGTGTGGCTTCACCATAGCTGAATAGAGGGGAAAGATCACCTCCCTTGACCTGCTGGCAGCACTCTTCCAAATGCACCCCAGGACACTGTTGGCTTCTTGATCACAAGGGCTCATTGCCAACTCATGGTCAACCTGCTGTCTACCAGGACTCACAGGACTCTGCAGAGTTGCTTTCCAACAGGTCAGCCCCCAGCCTGTACTGGTGCTTGGGGCTATTCCTCCCTAGGTGCAGGACCCTGCACTTGCCTTTGTTGAACTTCATGAGGTTCCTCTCGGCCCAACCCTCCAGCCTGTCAAGGTCTCTCTGAATGCAGTGCAGCCCTCTGGGGTATCAGCCACTCCTCTGAGATTTGTACTGTCAGCAAACTTGCTGAGGGTACATTCTGTTCCATCATCCAGGTTGCTGATGAATAAATTGAACAACACTGGACACGGTACTGACTCCTGGGGGACACCACTAGCTACAGGCCTCCAACTAGATTCTGCACTGCTAAGCACAACCCTCTGAGCTCTGCCATCCACCTCACTGTCCACTCATCTAGGCCACACTTCCTGAGCTTGTTTATGAGGATCTTATGAGAGACAGTGTCAAAAGCATTGATGAAGTCAAGGTAGACAACATCTACCACTCTCCCCTCATCTATCCAGACAGGCATCTCATCATAGAAGGATAGCAGATTGGTCAAACATTACTTCCTTTTGGTGAATCCATGCTGACTATTTCTGGTCACCTTTTTATCCTCCACATGCTTGGAGATGACCTCCAGAATGAGCTGTTCCATCACATTTCCAGGGATAGAGGGGAGGCTGACTGGCCTATAGTATCCTGGGTCCTTCTTCTTGCCTTTTTTGAAGACTGGCATGATACTGACTCTCTTCCAGACCTCAGACACCTCTTTTTTCTTTCCCAGGCATCAATTTTTTCTTTCCTTTTTTTTTTTTTTTTTCCTCCAAATTGGTAAAGGATTCCTAAAAGCCACAGAAAAAAAAAAGAAAAAAAAAAAAAGAAAAAGAAAAAAGAAAACTGGTGAAGTTCACTGTTAGTCTCTACTTTAATCTAACGCTGTGTAGAGCACATTAGCCAAAGAGGTTATTTTATTTAAAAATGTTATTTTCTATTATTATTATTATTTTATTGAAATCATCAGCAATAAAACAAAAAGAATGTCTGTGCACATTTCACACAACCACTGTTTCTAGTTGCCTTCCAACAGTCCAAGCAAATCCAGCTATGCTAACTCCTTCAGCTTCGTAAATCCCCAAACTATTGTGTAGCATTGACGAGAGGAATTGAACTGAATAGGAAAATTAAAGGTTAATTTTTGGGTATATTCTAAAGTTCAAATGAGACCGCATGACAACAGATAGGAATAAATGATATTTTGTTCTCTTTGGGCTGTGAAGTCAAATTGTACTCTGTGGAAAGAAATGCTGTGATGGTAAGAAACCAGATTTAAATAACACAGAATACATTCCTTGAGCAATATAATCTTCCAAAGAAACTACACTGGCAGACGGTGTTTTTGCAGCACTTCAATTGCTTTCTCAGGTGAATATGTAATTCCCGTGTTTTCTGATAGTAGGAGGGAAACAGATGGCATAAATGAGATGCATTTCATTTGACAGTGACCTTTCAATGGACAACATAGGACATCCATCTGCCAACCTGCTCTTAAAATCCCTGTATCACATCTGAAACATACAGGTATAATCCCATAAATATTTCATTACTACTTGCAAAGATGAAATGTTGGTTTTGAATTAAAATGTATCCAGATAACGCCAGGAAATTTTATGATAGGGATGAAGAAAAGCCAGTTATAATACAAGAAAAAGCATGAAAACAGTCTGTTCTTTCCTGAAAATGGACTGTCAGCAAGGCCAATTTTTTAAACTGAAGGTAGGCAGTTTATTTTTATTCCTAACCTTTTTCTGAACACTCTGCTTATGACAGTAAGGGACATATTAGACTCCTGGAACGACAACACATACCCCTAGTTAGTTTCATTTAGTTTCTCCAAGCATTTCTGTAGACCACACAAAATGTTTTCATTTATTCTACTGTGTTGGGTGAATGCATCGAACAAAATGTGCTTCTTCAGTAAAGGCCACAAGAAAAATATTTACTGCAAATAAAATCAAAACATCTTCCTCCTCCCTTTCCTACTACTGTCAAATGACCAGTATTCTTCTGTCACTTCTTTCTGTTTGCTCTTTCTAATTTTATTTCCCTGTGCTCTATTTTGTGGTTCATAAGTTAGGAGGGGGTTTGTATGCAGGTTTCCTCTTTTAATGCCACAACTTTTAAAGCACTTCTACAAAAATAGGTCTTGACAATTTCATGATAGCCAGCACTGAGACAGTGAGTATAACTCAGGTTGCCCCTGCACTGACCCCAGCACTGAGACAGTGAGTATAACTCAGGTTGCCCCTCAGATACAGAAATAATAATAATAATAATAATAATAATAATAAGGTATACTTTTATCACTGAAACTGGTGAATAGCTACTCAACTCTGAGTACATCCAGACCACATAAACATACCTAGTCACTTTACTTAGTCACTTTAGCAGTGTTTTTCTTCACTTGTTTTACTTACAGTTCTTTTTTCTTGATTATGGACAGTCTATATGTGATAAAATCACAGGCATCTAAAATGCCTTTAACACTAGCTAGTATTTTTCACAACTGAGTTTTTCTTTCTTTGATTATTTGTATCTATACAATATTGGTGCCTGTTTTTTTTTTTTTGTGTGTGTGTGTGTGTGTGTGTGTGTGTGTGTTTGTGTGTGTGTGATAGAATCATAGAATCATTAAGGCTGGAAGAGACCTTTGAGATCATCTGTTCCAACCATCACCCTACTACCAACATCTTTTTTTTTTTTTTTTTTTTTTTCTCTTCAGTCATTTCCAGATAATGAACTCTCAGATCATAACTAACTAGCTAACTAACTAACTAACTAAATGTATAGATGTACCATGGTGGACTTTTCATGACTGCATTTATTACCAATATTAGAATTCCAAACCTCAGGGTGCCCCAGTTTCTTTTTGATTTTCCTGAATTGATAATCCTTCTTGGTGGTATAATCAGTACATTTTATGAACATGTATATTTTTCAAGTCATGGTCACTTTAGAAAATATAGCAATATAAAAAATTAACCTATCCTTTTTTTGTTAATTGATGCTTTTTCCCTTTGGCCAATTTCTGAACTAATTTACTATTGTGTATTAATTCCTTTTCCTGCATCATAAGTGTGGTGGATTAAAATTGGCTGTCTGCCACATGCCTGCCACTCCCCCTCCTAAGCAGGATGGGGGAAGAGAATGCCAAGAAACTAGTCATGGTCTGAGAAAAGGACAGGTAGATCACTCACCTGTTACTATTGTGGGCAAAATGATTCAGCATAAGGAAGATTAATGTAATTTATTGCCAATTACTAACAGACTAGGATAGTGAGAATTAAACTGAATAAAAATAATACCAATATCAATATCAATATCAATAACAATAATAAATAACCTTTCTTCTATCTCCCACCTTCTTCCCAGGCTCAACTTCACTCTCAACTCTTTGACCTCTTCCCCCTCGTGTGGCAGATGGCAACGGGGAATAGGGTCTGCGGTCAGTTCTTAACTCTTTATCTCTCACTCCCTCTTCTACTCCAGCATGGCGTTTGTCCTATGGGATGCAGTCCTTCACAACTTGCTCCAGTGTGAGTCCTTCCCATGGGCTTCAGGGGAGCTTCTGCTCTGGAGCCTGGAAAACTTCTTCCCCCTCCTTCTTCACTGAGCTTGGTGTCTGAGGGGCTGTTTCTCTCAGCTTTTCTCACTCATTTCTCCCTCACAACTGCCACACAGTGGTATTTTTGAACTTTCATAGATTTGTTACAGAGAGGCACCACCATCATCATTGATTGGCTCAGACTTGTTCAGCAGCAGGTCTCTTCTGGAACCATCAGGGGGCTGAACATGGGGGCAGCTCCTGGTCTCTTCTCACAGCCCTGCAGTTCTCCCATTACCGAAAACTTGCCACCTAAATGCAATATAGCAAGTTTCTCAAAAAGCAACAACTCAAATACTTTGCAACTTGAGGCAGATAAAATGTATATATATATATTAGAAAATCAGTTCATTAGAGGAAGACATCAGCTTATTTCAGTGTAATCCATGTAAAAATAAGTTGCACTTAACCTCTTTTTCCATTTACATAAATGTCTTTTGCTATTACTTATTCTCATTCCAGCGTCCTATTCTACATTTGCATACCCTTTAGATCATATGACTGTTTTATCTCAGTCTTTCTCTTCTTTCTTCTTCACCTCCTTCTCTTTCCAAAAGAGATGCTCCACTCATCACTTCTAGTTGTTAAGTGTCATCCTACAGTTGGTAGATTTATTAAAGATAGCTGCTATCCAACCTGAGCTTTCATTTGTCTGCCCTGGTGCAAAGCTTATCTGGGTTTCCCACTCTCTGTATACTAAGCAAAGAAAGATTTGTTTCCACCTCTGTTGTTATTTCTGTTTCTTTGCCTCTGTTCTCATGAGCCTTCCTGCCTTTCTCTTACATTCAATATCATCATTTTTATCAGAAAATATGGCAAAGTATGTTTTCAGTCTGGGAGCCACCTTTAGCTTTTATCTGTATTTCATTCTCCCCCTTTTTCTCTTTGTTATTTATATGGCAGAAAAAAATCTTTTGCTATTTGATGAAGTATTCTTTGGATACCATGACCATAAAAGTATAGAGATATAAAAGAGGTTAGGTGGATTGGAGAGAAAGACAGATTTCTTGATGTTAGAACTATGCTTATGTTCATTTCTTCTCCCTAGTGCTAGTAAAAAAGGATCAGACTCTCAGAGAGGAAAGAAAGGCCTTTTTCTTTAGCCTTAATTTAGCATTGAATGTGAACAGAGAATGTGATTAAACAAAGCTGTGCAAAATACAAAACCATGGGCTCATGTGAATTGAACAGTTAGCCCACCACAAACATAGTATAGGTTTGAGAATAATTACTTTTCTGCAGAGAAGCATTTGTTCATTTTGAAGCAGGTGGGGGTGATGCTGTGAATTATGTTAAGTATTAAAAGCTACTGTGAGCTGAAATTTCATAATGTATCATAACCTCAGGAAGCCTTCCTTTTCTCAATGCCAATATCTTTTCTTAAAATAAAAATAAAAATAAATTAATAAAATTGTCAAAGCATTTTTCATTTAGATTAATCTTTAATCAGTGTCCATATTCTTCCCTTGACATCTGTTCCTAGATGTGTTTGAAACATTCTGAATGCCTTTAAGTTATATCTCCTCATCCCAGTTTTTGATCTAAATACCTATTGGTGTTTCTAAGTAAATTAAACACAAACAAGCAAACAAACAAAAACATGTAAATCTCTTAAGTGTATTTGGGTTAAAGATTTTGGAGATTATTTTGAAATACTGTTACTAAAATTCATTCATTCCAGTAATGAGAATATACTGGCAGGAGAAAAACAGAGTCACTAATCATGGGCAGGAAATGCTCAGTATGAGATAGTAACAGGGATCTGTATTTCCAGTTGAATTTGTACAATCTTCTGTTTAAGCTTTACAGAACACAAGAGCATTAGTAAAGGAAAGAGTTGGAAAAAAAAAAAAAAAAAAAAAAAAATTAAAATTAGGGGGGCAGTGCCTTTTTTTTTTTTTTTTTTTTTTTTTCTTAATGTAATATATACACCAAAAGTGACCATCATTGTAATGTTAAATCACACTTTCAAAAAACATCATGCTTTCCACATTGCAGGTACATTTCTGTTGATTATTCTTTACTGTCTCAGGCTTCATTTCACTAAATGAAATATAGTCATATTAGGAACTGACTGACCTTTTCTACCATAGCAGGTATGACAGTCTGACTAAAAAACATAAGGTAATATAAGATATCTAGACATGATAACTCAGAATTAGGCTAGGTGCATTTTATTTTCTTTCAGTTAACAGATAAGAAATACACAGTTTCAAATACAATAAGACAAAGAAAGAGACATTCTAAGTCACATTTTTTAAATACTCTTGGTTTCCCTTTTTCATTAAAATAAACAAACAAATAAATACATTAAAATGTATTTTTCAGTTTTGTCTCTAGGTTGAGAAATCTGTACATGATTTCCTCTGTGACTATGAATACATATCTTAATGAACAGGGACAGAAGAGGGGAAGGAAGGGAAACAGGTGTTCCCGTTAACAAGCTTGGATAGGTTAGGGAATATGGCTGACTGTTTCTATCCAATTCCTTTTTATTATATTTGAATGATCTCACTCTTGGTGCTACTTCATCATCTTTTCCTGAACTTAAGTTGTTTTTTTTTTGATAGACTGGATATCTCTTGTGGGTCTCATGGAAGATTTATTTTTATTTTTTTTCTCCTTTGAAAAAGGAGAATAAAATATTTTAAAATATTAAAATATTTTTTTAAAATTTATATATTTTTTAAATATAAAATTTAAAATATTTTTTTCTCCTTTGAAAAAGAATAATTCCAATGCTATTTAATGGCTATTTTTGGCAATAGTAAAGACCTTACTGCATTTATGCTGAATTTATGCTGAATACTGTCGATGTTAATATATTACAAATCTAATGCTTTCGTGCCCATACATTTTAGATCACAGGATGGCTTTTGTCACAAGACATCTGCAAGAAAATTTTACTAAATGAAAACTATGCTGACTTTCAAAGCCAAGAAAATTTCATGTATATGAATAGCAGCAATATCCTCACCAATTAGAGAGCTCTACAACTCTATTTATTATAAAGTATTATAGTAGCTGTATTGTGGTAATTTAATAAAATTTTAAACTGGTTGATTTTATTTCAAGGAAAATAACAATAATATTAATAATAATAATAATAATAATAATAATAATAATAATGTAACACATTAAGTAGCCCTGAATTTCACTCTAAGCACTGAAATTTACTTAAGATGTCAGTGCTAGAATTAACCTGTTAAAACATCCTTGCAAAGATATTTGAGGAAAGTTAATACACCAGGCATTTCAGCTCATTAATCTGCAGTGCCATTGTTGCAATTAACATTATAAATTCTTCATTAGTGCATCAGTTATTTTTCATTTTCTGTTTTGTTTGTTTGTTTGTTTTTCTCACAACCCGTTGAAGTACTAAAAGACACTGAACATCCCTGAAACACAGCAGTTTACCATAAATTTTTGCCTTTCTCCCTAATTCTTCTTCATCTTTACAAATATTGGAGATGTGCAGCTGCAAAACAGAATTAAAATAAAAAGCTGAAAAGAACAGTGGACTCTGTCAGTCCTCTATCATCCTGAAAAGAGCCAAATAGCTCTCTGCACTTTTTCTGCTTCCATTAAATAATATGGGATCTGAATCTAAAACAGTAACTTTTTTCTTCCTTTTTTTTTTTTTTTCCTAAGGATTCCACAGGAAAGTATTTTAACTTTCAGTCCCTGTAAACTTTATATATGAACTCTCACACACGCACATACAAAAACAACAACAAAAACTTTTAAAGTGACGCTTGAATAAACAAGCTGATTGCTGCTACAGGGACATCTACAAGTCTCCTACAGATGTTCTGGGTCTGGGTTAGTGAGGCTGAACTCACAAATTCACAGGAGAGGAGAGGAGCTCCCTTTATGAGATCCAGGAGCAGCCTCATAGCCCGCAAAGAACTGAAGAACAAAGAACATAGCCAAACAGAACTGAAGTAATCTCATTGTATTTTCTGTATCACAGTTGCTCCATAAGCAGGAATAAATAAATAAATAAAATAAAAGCCCCCCATACTACTCTCGTAGGTGTCAAGAATTTCATGTGACGTGTACAGACACATGATTTTATCTCCTGCTTGCTCTCCAGTCTATTGAGTGGCCCTGCAAAAACAAAGCTTTAGAAATCTTTATATATCTTGTTACTGCTTATTGCTTTTTCTTCAGTGGCTGCAGGAAAAAACACAACTCCAGGCAGCTGAAGCCAATGCCTGGACTAGTAGCAGAGCAGTGCTGGAAAAAGTCTTGGTACGAGGAATGAAATAGTATTGTTCTACCAACCTCCTTTTGCTATTTGGAGGTGTTATTTTCCCACCTTCTATCCTATTTTCCATGATAGGACCTTTCAATTCTTTCCATGAGCATTTGACTTCACAGTATAACACTATCCTCAAGATTAGTAATTGCACCCCTGAAACAGGTAATAGGTGATTAGCATATAGTGCCAAAAGGTCAACATGAAGAAGGCAAAATCACATATGATGGAAGCTCAGCTTCTCTTTGAAGACTATTGATAACAAGGGAAAAACCTCAACAAGTCTAATAGAGGAAAACAGAACAAAAAGATGCATGAATAATTTAGAGTCAAAGAAGCTATAAATCTTGAGAAACATGAAAGAGATTTTGAGAGTGGCCTCTCACAGAAGAATTAATTTGTTTGATCTGCAGTGTTAGCCACAGCCCTGCCATAAAAGCTCAAATCATGAAGAAGTCCTCTCTAACTTCCTGTTCCTAAAGGGGCACCGAAACACATGAGATATCCAGTATTTCTGGAAATGAGTTTGGCGCATCAGAACAGTATTAAGCCTTTTGCTGGTATGGGCTGGATGACAAGGACACTTCAAATGGCAAAATCAGGTGGGATTTCTGGTTATGGGGATCACATACACAAGGGAGAGCAAGGACTTCTAAGTTGAAGCATGTGGTGTGGGGCATCTTACATCAAGCTGTCAGCAATCATGAAAATAGTGGACCTGATGGAAGCAATTTTTTGAACCATTATATTTCACAAGATTAAGCAGCACACTCTCTACTTCAAGTAGACTGAAATGTCCCATGTCTCTGGGGAGAAATATATCATGTCTTTGTGAGCTGTAGTAAAATTCCTTCTGCCTTTGGCTGTACCCAGACCAGCAGTCTACACAGGTTTAACTTAGAACACTATAATTGACTATAAATCAAAGAAAAGTCAGATGTAACATTCAAGAAAAAGCCAGATAACTACAGAGAAAAAGTATCCTAAGAAGCTAGAATTAGAAATATGTATCCACACAGACCTGTGAGAGACCATTTCTGTGTTACTTTGTCAATTTGTGGAAGACTAGAAGGGGTCATTGTAAATTATTAATACCAGACGATGCATGCAGTCTTTTGTATTGCATTAAAAATTTACACAACTAGTACATTGTACAAGCAAAATCTTACCTCTCTTTCCAGCAAAAAAGGCTGTTTTCTACATGTGTGTTTGATAGGTACATACTATAAGACACACAAATACCCTTTTGTCTATTGTTGTGTAGTACATGAAATTTGATATGAAAAGTGATAGTGGTAAATACATACTATTGGAAACAAACATAATTAAAATTCTACTAAATCAGAACCCTAATGCAGAAATGTAGGCATAAACACAGAATCACAGAATCACAGAATAGTCTAGGTTGGAAGAGACCTCCAAGATCACCGAGTCCAACCTCTGACCTAACACTAACAAGGCCTCCACTAAATCATATCCCTAAGCTCTACATCTAAACGTCTTTTGACTCCATTTACCACAACTCTCTGGGCCCGGCCATCCAGCCAGCTCTTAACCCAACAAAGTGTACGCCAGTCCAAGCCATGAGCAGCCAGTTTCCTGAGGAGAATGCTGTGGGGGATGGTGTCAAATGCCTTACTGAAGTCAAGGTACACCACGTCCACAGCCTTTCCCTCATCCACTAAGCGTGTCACCTTGTCATAGAAGGAGATCAAGTTCGTCAAGCAGGACCTGCCCTTCATAAACCCATGCTGACTAGGCCTGATTGCCTGCTTGCCCTGCAAGTGCCGCATGATGACACCCAAGATAATCTGCTCCATGAGCTTCCCTGGCACTGATGTTAAACTAACAGGCCTATAGTTCCCCGGGTCTACCCTCCAGCCCTTCTTGTAGATGGGCGTCACGTTTGCTAGGCGCCGGTCAAGTGGGACCTCCCCCGATAGCCAGGACTGCCTGGCTATCAGGGGGGACAATCTATTATACAACCACAAACTCAGAGATAAAACTTATGTAACAACTTTGCAATTTAGGACATTTTTTGTGTTTTGTAAAAAATAAAATTAAAAAAAAAAAATGCAAATTGTACACCTATTTGGGGGCTCATTTATCAACTTCAGTAAACCTGGAATGGTTTAAACATATTTTCAGCAAACCTTACTGGGAATTGTAAACTTCCTTTGCAAGGATGTATTTCAGCCATTAAACATATATTTTAATAATATATATAATCTAGCAGATTAATTTGTCATTTTACTTTCTATTTTGCTATCTCTTTACCTGCTGACAGTTTTTAATATTCATTTGTGTTTAATATGTGATTTCTGTGTTTATTTATTCATTGATTTTAAACTATAATGATATAATATTTAGAAAGAAAGCTTTTTCATTGTTGTTGAATCTTAATTTACACATCAGTTCTGCAACATTTACCAGTTTTAACCAGCATTGTAAATGAATATATATATATAAATATATTACTTCCATGTTCTACTTCAGTCAGTGTATATGTAAATATTAATTTTCGCCATAGTTGTGGTCTATCATCTCACATCAGTGAGCTAGCTGTAGAAGAGACTTATTTTATGTCATCTTGACATGGGAAAGATATTTGCAGCCTGATCCATACTCAGCAGGCAGAATTGCTGAAATCAATGAGGACAATTCAAGGCAACAAGTACCACTTAATAGGATTTACCTTCAGCAGCATGAATTGGTAGCACTCTGACTTCAGTGGAGCTATGCCAGATTATACCAGCTAAAGATCTGGACCTATGAGTACAAGTGACAGAAGTAAACACTTTGCATTAGATCATTTACACTGTAGCTTTTCAAAGGAATCTTGCTTGGTTCTTGTGACAGATCAAAGACTTCAAACAGAGTGTGTAACAGACACTTTAAACAAACATTCATGTTCTGAACTGGTAAGAGTATGGGAATATATTTGATATGTGTCATTTCTACATTTCCACAGAGAAGAGTCTGGAGCAATCAGAAACTTATAAAAGATTAGCCATACAATTTTCCCCAATGCAATGACTGCCACAAAAATGATATGAGAAATATAATTTTTGAATACTTGAAAATATGTAGAACAGCTTGTAAGAGAAGTATACATTATTTAATAGTGGGTTGGCTTTCATTTGTGGCCTGGTGGTTTTGTGAAAAAAATATTCTTGTGGTACCATTAATTCCACTCCCCCAGAAAAAAAAAACAAACATTTATTTATAAAATATAAATATATATATTTATAATATATTACACACACATGATTATATTATATTATTATATTATTAATACAATTAATATTAACATATTAATATTTATTAATAATTATTAATATAATTTATGTTATTATATAACTATATCATGTATAATTATATTATATATATATATAATATGTATAAAATATGTTAAAAAACTAATATTGACACTTGAAGGTTTCTTTTCAGAATGCTTCCCTATTTTATTTAATCATTTCTTATTTTATTTTATTTATTTTAATTTAATTTTTTTAATTCCATTGTATTTTACTGTTCTTTAGCATTCAAGACTCCGCTGTCTTATTCAGCGTGTACTGGATTGAAATTATGCAATCCTACGAAAATGCAAAAATAAACTGTATAAACTACCAATGCTTTTAATATAGTTTGCCACTGTTTTTTTTTTTTTTTTTTTTTTTCCCAGTAATTATGTATAAGGTAGTATCAGTCTAATAACAAAACTTTCTACAGCCTCCTAACAATATCTATCTTCTGGTGAAAAATTACAGCTAAAAAGCACATGACAGTTTATCAGCATTAATGCAACATTGCTTTGTGATGCCATTAGCAGCTTAGCAATGTCCATGTTTGATGTACCTAGCTAATTCCCAATGCCAAAACTGTGTACTGTAGCAGGAAGACCACTGCATTTACATAGGAACACTATTCTCTTGTGAGATTAAGAGCTTTTTGTGCTTTTGCTAGTAGCACTATCACAATAAAATAAATAACATATGGACACAGGTAGGGGCCAAATAATTAAAATTCCCTCCAAAATTTCAGATGTACCAAATTAAAATTTACAGGTATCAACTTTCTGAAAGATTTATGCTAAGATAAAACATACCATAGGCTCTTCCATAAGCTTATTACTCTTTACAATTACCCAATTCTGAGAACTCAGAACTTTTCAGATAGTAAGTTCGTTGGTCTGCATTCTGGCAAGAAAATATTGGCATTATCCTTAATTAATTAATTAAAAAATAATTTTAAAGCTGCCTTATTTAAAATAACTTTTTAAAATTATTATTTTTTCCTTGCATATTGTGTTTTTAACACACATCAGTGACCACACACATGGATGGAATCCAATCAAGCCAGTTATTGTCACCCATCTTCCTCAACTCAGAAACTTCACTGACCTGAAAAAGGAACAGAGAAAAGTCAATTTCCAGGGCACTGTTACAACTCTTGAGGCGGCAGTTACAGCAATTACAATATAGTCTTACTTTAAATGTTCTGAATAGCATGTAGCAGCAGATCCAGACTGTGTAAGGAACATGTGAACACCTGCTTACAGATTTAAATTCTTCACCAAAGGAGATTTTTACAAATTACTAAAAGATTCATAAAAACGGCTGACATTAGATGATGTGAGTACTTCCTGAAACTTAAAATACTATTCAAAACTAGTCATTTAAAGCTTGCTTAAGAGATCAGATCCCCAAAAAGTTCACTAGAATTTAAACCATCCTTCCATATCTTATTAAATGCAGTTTTTCTATCCTCATTTTGAAAAACCTTGTCCCCTTCATTGACATTCACATTGTTGCTTTGAGGATCTTCTGGGCTTATCATTTTAATTGTTTTACATCTCTTTGTCTCTCAGATCAACCATTACTTACCTGTTTTCAGTTTCATAGCCTACTCCTATTCTGTCATCTTTCATTTATCACTGAGAGATTAATTTGCCTCTCACTCAGCTCAGAATCTTTTTTCACCTACTCAGCAGATTTCTCATCCAACGTCTTCATTTCCTTGCACATTTAGTCCATCATATTAGTCAGGAAGTTGAAAACAATTAAATTGCCACCCTATAGAATATATTATCCATCAAGCTGCTAGCATATTGTTCATTGCTTTTTGTCTCTTTCTGTTCTAGTTTTACATTTAAAGCTTCCTGGAGCAGTTGCCATCACTTCTGGTGGTATTTGTAAAGTTAGTCCTATGAGTGGAACTCTTCAGCAGTACTGAAATGTATATATAAATAGTAATAACAAAAATAATTAAAACACAATAAGAATAATAGTAATATTTAAATCAAATCCCTGTTGCTTAAATCATATGCAAATTATATCACTGCATATGGTAGGAAAAATACATTTCAGTACTCCATTTCATTACCTACATTCATGATAACTTCTTATGGAATTATACAAAACGAGGGAGGACAATTTAAAACACTAAGTGTTACAAGAAGTGTTATACTTGTAAGACAAAAATCTATTACTTTTGGTATTTATGATCTAGCAGTCATACTGCTCAAATATGAACAATCTCTTGATTGTCATCTACTGGAAAATATCTTTTGACATTTTTTTGCCTATTTGAGAAGCTTGATGAATTGGCTACTCAAGACCTGTCAAAATAGTTGGCTACAAAACTGATTGATCAGACAATACAATTAAACCTAAAGATATTCATTCAAATACCAGGGATTCACACTCCGAATAAGACTTTTATTGATACCATTTTTCATTCATTGAAAACACTTAGGACTTGAGGTTTTTAGCTGAGCACTTTAATTTGCTTCTTCTTACTGAAGAAATTTAATAACAAAAGTATCAAAGCCAAATAATTTGACGAGGCAGATTATTATCTGCCAGTATAAACAATGTAGCAACACAAATTAATCTTCTGTGGAAAGAAAAGGAAATTTAGAAACATGAATCATATTATATTGAGATATTTTATTGTTTATGCAGTATTTTTATGCAGTATTGTTATGCAGTATTATTATGCAGTATTGTTTATGCAGTATTGTTTATGCAGTATTACAGTAGAACTCACTGATGCACTGAGGTCATAGAAAATATTTCAAACATATTGACAGAAAATGCCTGGTATGTTTTATTTCTATGCCATTCCTATGACGTTAAATTTAAATTTTATTGTATTGTTCTGCCCATGAGGACTAACTGAGATATCTTAGACTTGGAAAACGGTATTTTTTCAAATAATTGGGAAAAAATATATATATTTTCTCAAACTATAGGTAATTTGTATTTTTTTAGTGACTTTTTCCCCGTTGTTTGAAGATGCTAAAAGATAAAAAGGTCTTAAAAAAAAAAAAAGTAATATTTAGTTTAAATAAAATTAATAAAAGACATAAAATTTGACATGAACATTTAAAGACAGTGTTATGAGGTATTTAATAGAAAATGTTAAACATCTCTTCCCTTGAATCCACATTACTTGATAGTGACCTGTGGCACTATGAGTAGAATAATAAATAAATAGGAAAAAGAGAGATTCATTAAAATTTTATGTATAGAGCTCACCATAGAAAACATTCTTGTCACTATCTGGAACCTGTCCAATTTGTTTGTTTGTTTCATCTGAGGGTTTTGAATAGTAACATATAATGAAACTATTTTAGGTATACCAATCTCTATTTATATACCATGGTTTGCAATAGAGGATATTCATAGTTCTAAAAAAACAGATGTCCACCTCTGCATCTCAAGAATTCTTTTAATCTTTGTAATTTTAAAAGCTAATGAACAATTTCCTATACTTTTGAAAAGTTACAGGACAGTATCATTGATTCCATAGAGGAAATAGTGGAGGGCAATAAAAATATGTAACAAATTGTCTCTCCTGGCAATGGCTCATTTAATGAAGCCATACCAAGAATAAAACTTGTGTCTGCTAGACACATCCATCCCACTGATAATCCCCAGCAGTGCTCTATGATTTTGTATTTTTTTTTTTTCTTTTGTCTATAATGCTTTATTGCAAGACATAAATGATGCCCATATAAGAAAGGCATCACTATATTAATACAAATGCTGTCTGTTTCATTAATCTTCAGTAGTCAGATAATTTTAGAAGAACTTTGAATTGCTTTAAAAAATAATCCCTAAAACAAAGTGTTTAAAATATATTGACAATATCTTATGGCTGGCAGAAAAATTAATTCTCTCACATGTTGTCTCTAATACTGATTGACATCTGCACAGAAATGTAAGAGGAAGCTGTTTATATATTTCAGCAGCACTCTTTCAATAATGCACACTGTTATTGGGCATCTGAAATCTAAAACCATATGTTGTACATTTCTGAAAAATTTCATCATTATTTTCAACCATTGGATATTTTGTTGTTGTTGCTGTTTTACCATGAATAATCTGCTTTAAGGTGCATGTTACTGACCTTCTCCATAGTTCAATTTCATTTTTGAAAAATATTTAGCAGAGTTTGCATCAGTTATATGTAACTACATATATCATATATGATATATATATCACATATACATATATATTATATATACACACATATACATCACATATATATCATATATCATATATCATATATATAATATATATGATATCATATATATGATATCATATATATATCATATATATCATTCCTTTGTGTCAGGAGAGGGGTAACTTAAACTATTAAGATGCCAAGTCCTTGTACCATATATTTGTGAACTGATCCAAAAGGAAATTCCAAATGAAACATGCACTGGCACACCTTATTATCCAGGGAAGAAATTTCACTGAAAGTAGCTTAAGGGGATACTTAAACAAACTGGACGTGGTTCTGATGGGATATAACCATGAGTGCTGAGGGAAACAGCAGATGTCATTTCAATGCTGCTCTTCATAATCCTTGACAGATCATGTTCAAAAGAAATCCTGAAGACTACAAGAAAGACAAAACCACTCCTGTCTTCAAGAAGGGCAAGAAAGAGGACCTGGTGAACTACAGACTGATCAGCTTCACCTCAGTCCCTGGGAAAGTGACAGAACAGCTAATACTGGAAGCCATTTCTAGTCACATGAAGTCCAAGAAAATCATCAGGAGTAGTCAGCATGGATTCAACAAGGGGAAACTATTCTTGACAAAACTGATAAGCTTCTATGATGGAATGACTGGCCTGATGTATGAGGGGAGAGCACTGGATATTGCTCTGGATTTCAGTAAGGCTTTTGACACTGTTTCTCGTAAGATCCTTATAGACCAGTGGTGGTGAGCAGTATTAAGGAAGTGCTTGTCCCTTATATGCAGCACTGGTGAGACTGCACCTCAAATATTGTGTTCAGTTTTGGGCCCCTCGCTACAAGAAGGATAATGAGTTGCTTGAGCCTGTGCAAAGAAGGTTCATCTACACAAATTTGCATTTGTTTAGTCTGGAGAAAAGGAGATTGAGAGGAGACCTCACCACCCTCTACTATTATCTGAGAGGAGACTGGAACTAGGAAGTTGTCATTCTCTTTTCTCAGGTAACAAATAATAGAAAGTGAGGAAATGGTCTCAAGCTGTGCCAGGGGGTGTTTAAATTGGATATTAGGATGAATTTCTACATGGAAAGAAGGTAGTCAAACATTGAAACAAGCTTCTTAGGGAAGTGGTGAATACCTCTCCATCCCTGGAGGTATTTAAGAGATGTGTAGATGTGTCACTAAGGGATGTGGTTTAGTGACGGGACTCAACAGGTCGGGCTGATGGTTGGATGGTCTTCTCCAACCTAGATGATTCTATGACTCTATGTTTATATGAAGATTGACTGAAAAGTTGGGCCTGGAGTGTTTAGTTGGAGGCCAGTAACTAATGGAGTCTATACTGGCTCCAGTCCTGAGCAACATTTTCATTAATGATTTGACTGATAGGGCAGAGCGTACCCTCAGCAAGTCTGCATATGACACAAAACTGGGAGGACTGACTGATACACCAGAGGGTTGTGCTGCCATCCAGGGGGACCTGGACAGGCTAGAGAAATTGTCTGACAGGAGCCTGAAGGAGGCCAGCTATGAGAAATGCAATGTCCTACACCAGAGGAGGAGCAGTCCCAGGTGCAAATGTATGCTGGGAGCCACCCAGCCTTGCAGAGAAGGAGCTAGGGGCCCTGGATTACCATATGAGCCAGCAATGTACCTTTGACAGAAAGAAGTCTAATGGTATCCTGGGGTATGTTAAATAAAACATTGCCAGAAGGTCAAGAGAGGTGATCCTTCCCGTTTATTCATCACAAAGCTCCTGAAGCATCAATCTTGATGGGTGCACTCAAAAAGTACCTGATATTTACTGTACAAAGAATGTACTAATAGAGGTTTTATTTAATTTAGCTAAGGGGGATGCAATTCTAAATGATAATTTAATTAAAGTGGGTATCAAAACGTGCTAATGATTTGGTTTCAATTATTTCAGTTCTCATGAATCCTCAGGGATACAAGCCATTTTCACTCACAAAAATACAGATTAATATATAGAGTGGTTCAGTAGTACCACTGATTAAGCTTCTTTCCTTCCGTTTAGCATTAAAAGAAATATAGGTAGGTCTAGGATGAGAAACTGCTTTTGTAGCCAATGGGCTAAAACACAAAGCTAATGGCAGGAGCTCTGGGCACCAATCTCTGCTTCTTGGACTATTTATGCATGAAGGTAGGAAAGAGGCATTTGGATCTTCTCAGGGTGAAGGAGGCTTGGATCCTCATATCTTATATGTTTTCAGTTATTTTATTCTGGGAAGGACAGCAGGGTAGTTTTCCCACTAAATCAGTACCATGCCTTTCTTCAGCGGGAGATTTCAGAGGGGAAGAAAATGCTTTCCTAGAAACCCTCCTGGCGTCTTTGCACTGGTTTTGGTTTTCAGACTCAGCCAATTAGGTACTGTGTGCACACACCCTAGAACACTTCAGTGTTTACCCCAAGTACAAGATGCTGGTGAGGATCAAGCGTGGAAGCTCGAGTCTAGGAACAGTAGATAGATTTGTTTCACCCAGCTTTTGACATTCCACCTAAACTCCTTAATAAGTTGTGGTAAGAAAGAGAACATCCAGAGAGCACAGTTCATCTTATCCTCATGTAAGCCATCAAAATGGTTTTGACAAAGTATTATTTAGAAAGCTCATTTCTTAATATAGATAGCAAATGGAGCCTACAGTGACTGGCAAAAATTTAGACACTTAACGTTAGGAAGGATGAATCTCAAAGGCCCTGAAATTTACCTGCTGCTGTATCTGGCTTTTAAGATATCTAATTTTTTTTTTTTTTTTTGAGCTAGATCATACATTTTAAACCATTTGTGACCTGCTGGCTTTGTATTCTAGTTCTACAGCATTTGTCAGCATTATTAAAGTTTGTCAGAATTTGTTGAAAGATCCTTTTTTTTTTTTTTTTTTTTTTTTTCTGTTGTTTTGGTCGGGGTGGAGGGGAGGGGACAGGATGGACAACTGATTTCTAGGGCTATATCATTCACACAAAACCTTTTGTTCCAAATTAAACTTTCCTTCATCAGTATTATTTAGGTAGTAACTGCACTCAAGAATAAACTAGATCAAAATGGCTATTGGTCTTTCTAACAGCACTGAAAGATTAAAGCTGCTGGTGGTCTAAAGCAGGAAGCTTCATTTAAGCAGTTAAGAATACTTTCTTTAGTCTGTCTATTTTTGATATTTCTATGCTGCTTTTCCCTCATTACCAAAGTATCAGACTGCTTCAAATCCTCCACACATTTATCAGTTCAGCATGGTTGTGAGGTAGGAAACTCAGAGGAGCAATTAAAGGAGGCTTAGAATGCTGTGTTAAAGGTATGTAGGCAGCTAAAGATGAAGGCAAGTGCCTAGTGTGATTTTGAAAACTGCTTATGGTTTAGAATTATAGGGGGACTTTGTGTCTGAAAGACTAGATATCTAGCTGTTATTTTAGGTACTGCTGTCCAAAATGCAATAAGAATTTTAAACACTCTTTTTTTTTTTTTTTTTTTTGAAAAAAAAAAAAAAGTTTTGTAGGTGGATACTTCTTTTCTCTTTTATTTTCTCTACTTTGCAGTTCCTTGTCTTGTCTTCCCTTTAAGAAACAGTCTCACTGCTCCTCTCCCTGCTTCCTACTCTGGCCGTTGCTTCCAAGGGGCAATTCCAGCCCCTTTTTCCTCAGGAGTAGAGGTTTGATAAATTGACTTTTTTTTACAGTCCAAATAAGCACAAGGACCATAGCTGTGGTGTTGCCTCTGTTAGTCTATTAGGTTTTTAATCTATTAGTCTATTAGTTCATTCAGTTTTTTAGTTATATTTTCCTTTTATGGTTACATATTTGCTTCAGGGAAAGTCTGCTGCTGCATATAACTTCACAGGTACAAATAAAGAGTCAAAATAATGCAAGCATTCAAACAACATCAAGATATGAGAATGTATTTTGTGGATTATTTAGCCTATTTTGTTGTAATACTTCTGTCACCTAGTTTTCTAGTTCTATCAGTTTTTCTTCTTTCCCTGCTTAGAAATTAAACTAACTTATTTTTATTCTTATCTGACTGCTTGGAAGACAAATAATTACTAAATTTATGTGATAAATCAGTAATGCTTTTATGAAGTCTTTGATCTGCCCATGGTTCTTGACAATCAAGTAAGTGATCGCAGTCATGAAATGATTTTTAATTAAATAAAATTAAAGACAGATTCCAGAAGTTCAAATGTAGTTTTAAATACTATGGGTTATCAATCATATAACCAAAAAAAAACACAACAAAAAACAAACAAACAAACAAACAAAAAAACTTAAATAGATTTTAAAAGTAGTCAAGAAGTCAGAAACAATAATCTATACCCAGCAATAATTTCTCTTCTTATCATTGAGTTATGATCATTATGAACTTGGAAAAGTAAAAGTTTAGTTGTGCCCAACCTGTCTTCAGTTAAGAAGATATGCTGCAAGGTCTATAATTAACAATTTCACGTGATTTACATCACCATTGTGTTTCATTTGTATTTGTAATGGTAAAAGAAGAGAAAAGTTTCATCCTGTTATGAAACTTTAAATTCATATTAAAGAATGACATCTAACCCACTGTGGTGTAGAATTAAGAGAAGATAAAAAGTTATTTGTATGATAAGGTTTCATATCACATTAGTCCAGGAAAGCTACTACTTCATGTTTTGTTCACACTCTACACTGCAACTCATTGTTTTCACTAAATGAAAAAACCTTACATTTTTTAATAGTGCATTGTTATCATTTTTTTTTTTCTTTACTAGTATTCTCTTCTTTAGTATCTTTTTATTATTATTATTATTTTAATAATTAATTCTGGACTAATAATCATCCTTCGACTAGACTTCTGAGATTTCAATTATATTAATAATAAACTCTTGACTTTACAACAAAGGTGTACCTCTTTTGCCCTTAAAAATATTTTGAGCATATCAGGCTGAGTATTGAGCCTAAGCCATATAGTTTGTGAAGAGTCATGGGTGAAAAATGAGAATCAATTCCCACCATATGAAAGACGATTCATAAAAATGGATTGTCTCCTACCACACTGTCTTTCCAATACATCCTTGTGTTGGCAGACTTGGTCTATCTTGGTCTGTTCTGAGTAGGAAATCCTCAGTTATTGGGTGACCCAGAGTGCTTGAAGCTACTTTATTTCCTTTGGCATTTTAATTCGGGCAAATTCATGATGCCATATGTATTCTGTAGCATATGAATATTGTGAAGAGTAATTGAAACAACATCTTAAAGATGTTGTAAAAATGCAGTATAGATATGGATATACTTACGACACTGTTTATATGTTTTTAAGAAAATTTTAATGCAATATTGTATATATTGTTAAGTATATACGACATGAGATTTTTTTTTTTTTTTTGTATCCTTCCTTTGTTATTTCCTTCTTCAACAGAATAAATTAATCAGCCATATCAACATATTAATTTAAGCATTATCAGTTTACAGTTCCAGGGCCTTAAGAATTTATAGCAATCTCCAATGTTTCCTAAACATTAATCTTGTATTTAAAATGTTTTGCAACTACAAATATGCATTTAGTTACGTAAAAAGCTATTATTGTCATCTTGTGCATATGTAATTCAAAACCTCATACAAAAAACAAAATGGACCTATGTCATGTGCATTTCTGTATGATGGCAAGAGATGACAAAGCTGAGTGTATTTGAATAAATAATGACATTTTTTGAAAATAATAATTAAAAAAAAAAAAAAATGCCTAACTCTGTAGCAGCTCTCTAGCTTTTTGTTTCAGGATGCTCGCCACTTCATAAAGTTGCAATTACTATGTTAAGAAATTTCAGTTAATTTTCCATACTTAAATTATCATAAAAATGATCATGCAACTCCTTGCCATGTTCCTTCCCAAGTGATCACCTCATTAAGATTATTACTGCACTTCATAATCATAAATAAATTCTTAATTTTAAGTGTTCCTTTAAAGTTGCACTGTGAAACTGTCACTGCATTATCTTTGAAACATTTCTCATCCATCAAGCTGATTATTACTGCAGGATGATGGAACTGAGATACACAGTTTTGCTATTTCCCTGATGGATTTGGATTTTTCTTTTGCTTATTTTGATTTTGGCACCTGTTTATTTTATGGTTTTAAATATCATTAATCAAGCATTTTCTGCTTATTAGGGTGTGAACCAGTTCTGGGACAAGTTATTACAATTTGGCTGTGCTAAGTGGATGATGATGAATTAATAGATTGAATGAAATTTCTTTTGATTTCAGACTGTTCCTGCTAGCACTTTTTTGCTACTATTTACATATTTGATGTAGAAAGAAAGGAAGAAAAAAATATTTTTTATTTCTTGCTGCTTTTTCTTCAGTGCCCCAAATTGGCACTGATCACTTCTGAATTGCTTCTGTTTTAGTGTAAGTTAAATATATTAATTAACAGTTCCTTACATCTTTCAAAAATACTTGTCCTTTACATACAAAGAAACATTGGGGTCTGACCTCTAAGTTAAGGGTTCAGTTATTTGCTGAAGCTCTAACTCTAGAAACCAATTTTGAACTGTTCTAAATTGTATGTATACACTGTCTCTTGCTGATAAGTTTATTAAAATAGCTGCTTGATTACATGTAAGCAATCAGGCATATTTTAGTCTGGTCCGAAAAGTGTTTACTGGATTCTGTTCTATTCCTTACGAATGTTCAGATGAATATTAGAGTCCCCCTGTTCAAACAGAACCAATGACTTCTGCCTTACATCCGCAAATTTGAATGTAAAAAAATGCCTACCTTTCTACAGTGCTAGACAAGCTGTCAGACATTTATAGAGCTCACCCAAATACCTGGTTCTCTTGTTTGATGACACCTAGTTGTCTCATTAACGTTTAGGGATACTATCTTCCCTATTGAGTGAAGGAAGAGAGGAATACTTATAATTAAGATAATTTGACCTTCATCAAAACCAAAGAAACATGTGAGTGGGAGGGAATGTCTGGAGGTCCCCTAGTCCACTGTCTTGTTCAAAACAGGACTATCTTCAAAGTTAGATCAGGCCCTTGTTCAGGTTAGTTCTGAAAAGCTCTAAGTGTTCAATATCTTCTCCAGGCAATCTGTTCCAGGGTTAAACCACCTTCATCTGGAAAAGCATTTTCTGTACATCCAACCTGAATATCCTTTTTTTGCAAGTTGTATCTCATCTCTTTCACTTTTTGTGTATTTGTTCCTATAACTTTCCAGAGACTAAAGCAATGTTGGTCAGTCTAAAATTATCAAGATCTTTTTTCTCCTTGAAGGTGATCTTCCAGGTAAGGAAGAGCTCATCCTTTAATCTGTTCATCCCTAATATGTGTCAAAACTGAACAATATTTCAGTCTCCTAGATTGCTTGTGCTGTACCTTGTTGCCCTCCCAGCAGATGTTATGATTGCTAAAGTCCTTTGTGAGGACAAAGAACTGCAACTTTGTTCAATTCTTTTTCTTGATTGGTCCATATGTAGCAGATACCCACCATTCATGATCCATTCATGATACTCCCTTTTCTTCTTGGCTGATGCTAACACCAAAGGTCTCCAAAGGTCTGTTGTCCATTTAGTAGCAAATTTCAATGAATGTCAACTTCACTTTTTTTTTTTTTTTTTTTTTTTTTTTTTTTACTACTGATCTTCCCCATCATTCTTTCCTAGAGAACTTGCCCGTATGCTGCAGCTCTCCAGTCATGCAAGCTCTTCCATAATATCTCTAATTCCAATGATGCATGGCTCTGAGTCTTCATACAGGTTTACAGTTTCCCATTTATTTCCCAGGATCCACGTGTTTTAGTACTGAAGTAATGACCTAGGTCCTCAGTCATAAAGCCTATTTAGAGGAATCTGAGAGTCTTACCCATTCTCCTGATGCATTCACAGTTCACCACCCTCAAAGAGTTCTATACTCCCCCTTTAAAAATAAATATATAGATAATAATAATAATAAATAAACTGAATTGTTCTCCTTTTACTGTACACTGTGTGTGATGTGATAGGTGCATAAAAGTGGGTGAATGAATATGTGAATAAAAAACTGGGATGTTCTCAAATAAAAGAAGAAAATAGTTCCAACCCAAATTTGACTTCAAATACCACTTTTAAACACTTAGAATAATGCATCAATCACTGTATTATGAGGAAATCTGAATTTCCCACTTCACTAAAGCAGCCACCAGAGACAGAAAAATCTGAAAACCATGGGATGAGTTGAATGCTTTATTTAATAGATTATTTTTTACTAACTCCTGAAGTGGGAAAAAAAGTGAGTGATAAATACTTGCAACTAAAAGAAAAATATCTTGCATTGTGTGAAAAATGAGGTGGAAGTACACTTAAACATCTACTTAAAAAGGACTGCTGTCTAGAATAAGGAATTATAGGCAGTGATGAAGGTAAAGCTGAGCATACTATTATTCCCACGGCATATTCCTGAGAGCATAAATTAATGTTGGCTGTACTTCTAATAGCCGAGAATAAAAATGCTGTCAGGAATATATCTTTAAGAGACTTGTGTGTAAAACTATAGATGGACAAGAAATTATTTTCTGTCCTTGTTCACTGAGTGGACAACTCTACACTACAGTAGGACATTTCCCTCTAGGATAGAGATTCGAACTTTTCTGGTGCAGTGGACAACTTCTTATTTATATAGTTTCATATGTGTAATATATAAGGAATATATATAATTCTATAAGGAATATGAAGTAATACAGAAGCCAAATAAGCCGTAGCTACTGTTGTGAATGCATTATTGAGAAATGGGTATAAAGGCTCAATGTGACAAGGTCTTTCAGGTCTAGAGCGGTATTCAGAAAAGATAAAAGAGTTGGCTTGCAAACAGGGTAAGCAAAAGAAGAAGCTTAGAGAAATTATCCATTCTTGTTTTATAATATAATAATATCCTTGTGAATTAATAACTGAAGTCCAAGATGAGCTTTATGTCAGCATTACAAGATGAGCTGTGGTTAGCAGTGCAAAAGCTAACATTTAAAGCTTTACCTCTTTTTGGAAATACATACGTATATATTTATGTTCTGTCTTCCATTTTCTAGTAATAAAACATTATCTATGAGCATTGAGTAAAAGACTATTTCAAAAAAAAAAAAAACAAAACAAACAAAAAACAACAACAACAACAAAAAATAAGTTAGATGTTAGATATTAAAATGGTATTGTTCATCACTTTGAATACTTAAATATGAAACTGGTTGTTCTCATCAATGTTCCAGTGTCTGAGGGTAAGGTCTCATTTAGTTTCCTTTTAGAGTATTATAACTTCACTGACATCATTGTAGACTTTTGTTTACACTTTTGCAAACTTGTTTAAGAGAGATCACATTTAAATTTAGATTCTCAGTTTAGATTTAAATTTAGATCTCAAATTTATTCTGTGCAGATTTTTTTTTTTTTTCTGATTGCTAAAATGGCTGCAAAAGGATCTTTACGTTAAAGTTAGTGTCTCACAATGAAAGAAATCTTACCAGCTTAAAAATTCCAGGCAGTGAATAGTGTGGAATATACTTTTAAACTGTGAAAATTGAAAGAATTTAAATAAAATCCAACTGTGTAATTTCTAATGCTTAAAAAGAATCTCATGCACAATTAGTGAAAAAATACGGGAAAATCAGAAAAGACAATAAGGTGTGCTATTCTCCTTATTCAGTTTCAACTCATTCAATTTGCTGATACCTAAAAACGGGTTTTACCAAAACAGCAATTTTTGTCAAAGAAAATAGGAAGTTCTGTTGAAATTTTATTAACTACTGTAGGTTAAGACATCAACTTTCATTAAAGAAAGAAAATATAAACAAAAGGAAATATATATATATATATCAATATTTCTAATCCACCTAACAAATTTGTAGAAAAAAAAATCAAAGAGGAAAGCCTCAATGCTCACAAATTTTGACGTCAAAAAAACAAAAATGCAGAGTAGCAATAAGAACCTAATTCTTTAAAATGAAATTCGTATTGATCTGCAGTGCCTGTTGTTCCAGTAATCACAGTCTGCTTTGTTTCTTTACATGTTACTACTTTAGGGTTAAGTGTCAGTTCTGTTTCTTTTAATTCAGTCCCAGTGTCATGTTCAAATTTCTTTTGGAAGAAAGATTGCTAAGAACTTTATCTCAGGCTCTGAACAAACAAAAATATCTGTCAGAAAGGGTGATAAGAGTCTGATAAAGTCCAGTCAAGCAGCAAGAACTTTCTCTGAAAGTCCGTTAAGTTAAGTACTTGAAGGGAAACTTGTTAGTGGAAGACTCCTTGCACTTCATTTCTCCATTGCAACCAACCACATATTGCTTGTTAGACAACTGTCATTGCATTAGTGACAAACTGGGCTTCAAATATAGTGTCTTATTACTAATCAGGTTTCAAAAGTAAGTGTCCTAAATGTGTGCAAAAGCTGCAGTATGCCAAACTTTTGACTTTCAATGAAGTAGACGTCATGGAAATGATAGTATGAGCAGTACTGTGTAGGAGCAAAGCCTGAACTTTTTTTTTTTTTTTTTTTTTTTTAAACCCTATTAAAAAAGTCTTGCAGTAAGGGAAGAATGAAGAAAAAAAAATGCAAGGTAAAATGGCAGTAAGATGGCATTGTCCTTGAGGTCTTGTCCCTACTTCCCTACTATAGGACAGTTCTGTGGAGTATATGTGACTATTCTTCACCTTTTTGGATTCCTATCAGGCAAAGTAAGAGAGTTGTTACTTAAGACCCTGTTGATCATGGAAAGGCCAACCTAACATGCTGGAATATTTATAAAGAACTAAGGGTCAAATTTTCCGCTGATTAACTTGGCTGTCTGCAGAGATGGGAATATATAGGGAGCAGATGAACCCCAGAGTTATTTTTCCATGATACATTTTATTGTAATTCACATCAGAACCATCACAATGGTTATCCATAACACACAATGTACTGCTGGTGAAATCCATGCCTGGAAGCTGCATCAATATCTTGTTACATGAGCCTTTGGTGCTCACTCACCCTGCTAGTTTGAAAATGAGAATTGTGGGGTAAATCCTAATAACTTCCATCAGGCCTCTTAGGATAAGTGTTTGTATGACTGCATTGGCCTCTCATTTATCCTTGTTATCACCACCTGTTCATCTCCCTCTTGGCTTTGAAGGTAAAATCCATAATTCTCCTTCATCAGAGTTGACAACAGTATCAAAGCTTTCTCTCTTATGTTACAAAAATCTCTGTTGCAGAGCACTGAAATGATGAAATATTATTTCATCGGGAAGAACAGAGCTTTTATTTATTTATTTATTTATTTTCTAGGAATGCTATTTTCTTTTCCGTTGATTTGACATGGACTTAAATGTTCACAGTAATGTTTATCTGGAAAATTTGCAAGAGAAAACAAATGGTTTATGATTTATGGATTCCAGTTTATCCAAAGCTACATAAAATTTTTATCAGGAAGAACTGCTCTATTGCAAGGAATCGGAATATCCAAGTTGAAAGAGATTCATGAGGATCATCGAGTCGAGATCCTGGATCCCCAAAGGACCACCCCCTGTCCCCCTCCTGTAAAACAGAAAAAAAAAAAAAAAAAGAAAGAAAATAAGATTATGTGTCTGAGAGCACCGTCACTGTCCAAATGCTTCTTGAACTCCAGAAGGCGTGGTGCTGTGACCACTTCTGGAAGAAGTACGGCATGCTTAACAACCTATATATACAGATGATCAGATTAGATGACAGTTGTGGTTGCCTTTTGGACTTTGAATCTTTGAATTAGTGTACTCTGGGAGGAACTGCTTATATTTCTGGAACACAAAGCATTTTCTACTCGACATCCTTTGTGAAAGGCAATGTTTATGCCATAGGTCATACAGTGTGGACCCTTTCCATCCTTGAGGTCCTCCTCTGGACTCATTCTAATAGGTCCATGTCATTTTTGTGCTGAGGGCCCCAGAGCTGAACACAGTAGTCCAGGTGGGATCTCACAAGAGCATAGAAGAGTGGGAGAATCACTTCCCTCAACCTGCTGGCTACATTTCTTTTGATGCAGCCCAGGATATGCTTGGCTTTCTGGGCTGCAAGAACACATTGCCAGTTCATGTTGATCTTCTCATCAACCAACACCCTCAGGTCCTTCTCCTCAGGGCTGCTCTCAATCCACTCCACCCAGCCTGTATTTTTGCTTGGGATTTCCCCAGCCCAGATGCATGATCTTGCACTTGGCCTTGTTGAACTTCATGAGGTTCATGCAGGCCCACCTCTCAAGTCTGTCAAAGTCCCTCTGGATGGCTTCCCTTTCCTCCATCATGTCAGTTGCACCACACAGATGATGTCATTGGCAAACTTGCTGAGGGTGTACTCAGTCCCATTGTCTTTGTCACTGACAAATATATTAAATATATTTATCCTTAACTGATAAACATATTAAATATCTTTATCTTTAGTCCCAATACTGACTCCCAAAGAACACCACTTGTTACTGATCTCCACTTTGATCATTTGACACTAAGCTGTAAACTGCAGCTCTTTGAGTGTGACCATCCAGCCAATTTGTTATGCACTGCATGGTCTATCTATTAAATCCATGTCTCTCCAATTTCGAGACCATGATACCATGTAGGACAGTGCCAAATACTTTGCACAAGTCCAGGTAGATGATGTCAGTTGCTCTTCCCCTATCTACCAATGTTGTAATCCCATTGTAGAAGGCTACCAAATCTATCAGGCATGATCTGCACTTAGTAAAGCCATGTCATCTGTCACCAATCACCTCTGTATTTTCCATGTGCCTTAGCATAGTTTCCAGGAGGATCTGCTCCATAATCTTGTTGGTCACAGAGGTGAGAATGACTGGCCCGTAGTGTCCTAGGTTTTTTTGTTGTTGTTGTTTGTTTGTTTTTGTTTGTTTTGTTTTGTTTTGTTTTTAAGATGGCAGTTATGCTTTCTCTCTTCCAGTCAGTGGGAACTTCACAGGACTGCCATGACTTGATTTTCCCAGGGACTGTAGTGAGGCTGAACTGGCTTGTAGCTCTCCAAATAATCCTTCTTGCCCTTATAAAATCTTAATAAAAGCCTTTTGACAATTATCAGGGATTTTCCCTAGTCTCCATAATCTCCACTGACAGTAATAAGACTTTGGATACTTATAGTTGGATTCTCATTCCTAAAATATTTTATTTAGTGTTATTGTGTGCCCCGCATGGTATCCTGCTTGCCTTCTATCACCATTTCATTGCTGTTTTCTGCTACTCCTGGGGAGATGTCCCAGGTGTCCCATGCATCTCAAATGACACTTTGGACCTGGGTTTGGGCAACTTAATAGAGCCCATAAAATCTTTTTTATAACATTCAATAACTGTACTCAGACCTCCCATGATCTAACAGTTTTAAGCAGATGAATACTTAAGCTCTATTCATACATACATAGAAAATATTTTTCCCAGGTTGCTGCAGGACAGCAGCTATATTCAGCGTAAGATTTACATTTATTCATTGTGGGATTTATGCTGAACACAGCAAAGCTTCACAAAGTATGTTGTTGAAGTACACATCTGTAAGAAGATATACTTTAATTCTAGTTTGAACCTCAGTGATTATGTAATATAAAAGAAGAATGGTGTTGAATCAGTTCTCTATTTTCTTAGATGAATGTTCTTAACAGTAAACTATACAATGATAGCCACAATAACCAAAAATATTATCCCATAACTATCCCATAACTTATTATTATTATTTATGCTCCACTATCTGTTTTTCAGTCTAGCATTATTGACATGAAAAAGCAGTTTTGCTTTGGATCAGTCTGTATTAAATGATTATAAATAAAATTTCAAGCCACTCTCATTTTGTGGGACTTGGAATCTATTTGCAGCAGTAGTCTATTTCAATATATTTTTCCTTCTTTTATATCATCATTCTTGGCCCATGATTCTGCATAGTGCACATCAGTGTCTCCTAAACATTTCTGATGTATGTTAATTTTAATAAATGAAATTCAACATGTCCTGTGGACTATCAAGTCCCCCTGGTCCACACAATGGACTATCAGGTCCCCCTACCTAGCTCTCTAATTTGTCAAGATCTCTCTAAAAGACCTCTCTACCTTTGAGAGAGTCATCACCTCCTGCAGCACCTTGCACTTGCACTTAGACTTGTTGAACCTCATTAGTTTCATGTGGGCCCACTTTTTCAGCTTATCCAGATCCCTTTGGAAAGTATCACTTCCTTATATCAACTGTACCCCTCAGCTTGTTGTCTGGAAACTTGCTGAGAGTACACTTGATCCCAATGTCTATGTCATTGATAAAGATATTAAACATTTCCTCACAATTCTCAAAAAAAAAAAAAAAAAAAAAAAAAAAAGACTTTTTTCCTTTTGTATTCCTTTCTTCCTTCTTCTTGTTCTTTGGAAATAATTTTCTTTCCAACTCTTCTTTCAGTATAGATGAAAATGTTTAGGGCTTAGCTTCCCAATATAATTTCCCACAATGAATAATACTTTATCCATCATTCATATTTCATATTTACAAACAAACAAAACAAACAAGGAAAAAAAAACAAGGAAACAAACAAACAACAACAAAAAAAAACACCACACTGTAAAACGTTGGCATTCTGAGTTTGGTCATTGAGCTCCTATTCTCTGTGCCACTGTTTGCATTTCCTAGAGAGAGACCATATATCATGCACAAACAGTATATATAACATATTATATATATAAAATACTTATTCTAAATTCAACTTTTATAAATCCTATAACTTTTCATAGGTTTTGGATTTCTGCCCTATACTAGGTTCTTAAACAATTCTTTGAACTACTTGGCTAGAATGCAAAATCCTCATGTCTCAGAATAGCATACTCTGTAATTTAAGAATTATTGATCTTGTTATTCTGAAATATAATATTTTTAGTGATGTATCAATATATACCATGTATAGTTCCTTGAATTTCGAGAGTATATCCCTGACAAAAGATTTTGCACAGCCCCTCATGTGTGCTAATCATGTACAGATACACAAACTAGGTATGCATTCACTGTCTTCTGACTGATACATTTGCTTTTATTACCAGTCTGCATCTTTCTGTTATCTTCTGTCATCTGCAGACCTTGGCTTTTTACAATGCTTTTCTTCAGGACAGGGATACACAATCCTATATAGATAATTAAAGAGAATGCTTCTGGAAAAAGATCTACTATTGTCAAGGTTTTCATCTCTATGCAGAGCAGGATCAGATGATCTAAATATTATTTATTTTATTTCTCTTCTTCCAAGCCTGATAGTTTTTCAAACTTTTTGCCTACCAATAAAAATTCAACTGTGCTTGTATGCTCACAATTAATGGGAAAGGTCACCATCTGTCAGAACAGAGGAAAACTCTTCTATGACTTTCCAGATTTTTATGAAGATGACAAAAAATATAAGCAGCTTGTTTTGTTTTCCATTTGACATGGCAATCATCGATTAACATTGATGAGCTGCAAGTCCCAACCATCATATAAAGTAATTCAATAATCAGGATAAGCTAAGAAAGCATTGATATTACCACTTTCCAGAAAAAGTTATAAAACAAATATGCTGCCACAAAGAACTACTCCACCAGTCAAGAGTAAATGTCTTTTATCCTGAAAAATCACAGACATAAAGCCATCTCTCATAAATGAACCTAGTGCAAGACTTTGTTTAAAGTTTCCAAATACTCAGGTATCTGCTTCTTTGAGAATATTCCTAAGGAATACAAAACATTAGAAGTCAACAAGCATTTAAAATATATAAATAAATAAATAAAATCAGTCACTGGAGGAGTATCAGTACTTATAGAAACTTCTCTTAAAATTAATAAGAAATATACAATTCTTAGGGTAAAGCATATGCTAGATGTTTAAATGAGGTCGTGAACTCATTCAGAGAGCATAGCACAACTGATCACTACTATGAAACAAGTATTGGCTTGTACATGGCAGTGAAAGAGAACGACATATTTTATTAAGCAAATCTAAAATGCTTGCAGGGAATCTGGGAGTGTAATGAGCATTTAGACACAGTCCTCTACTGCCACAGTTTTACTAAGTACATTCCTTAATCAGTAATTTAATTTAACTGCACAACTGATAACAAGAAGGCTGGGAGTATGTGAAAGGTTTATTTTTTTGTTAGTTTGTTTGTTTGTTGTTTTGTTTTGTTTTGTTTTTGTTTTTGGTGTGAGAACTCCAAGCTGCCTATAATATTTGCTTTCAAAGAGGCAGTTAGTGAATCTTCTGTGTAGTTCAAGTCAACTCTGTGTTGTGGTTTTACCCTGCTCAGCAGCTAAACTCCATCATAGATGCTCTCTCCCTCCCTCTCCTCAAAAGAAGAGGAGGAGAAGAAAGTATGCTGGAAAGAAAAAGGCTCATAGGTTGAGATAAGTATACTTTAATTAAAGGGAGAAAAAAAGAAAAAAAGAAAAAAAAAAAAAGGAAGAGGGAGAAAGTGAAAGAAGGAAAGACAATGTGGAAGTAAAGAGGTTGAAAAAAATATTCCTTACTTTGCATCAACATGTGATGTTCAGCCATGTCCCGGAAAGCAGGACCTCAATACAAGGGCCTCAATACACATAGCATTTTTTTGGGATGACAGATATCTTCATAACAAGAGCCAAGCCGAGCCAAGCCCAGCCTAGCCCAGCCCAGCCCAGCCCAGCACTGCCCCCCTTCCCCTTTCCCACCTTTTATTGCTGAGTGTGAGACCTTATGATATGCAATATCCCTTTGGTTGGTTTAGGACAGCTGCCCTGGTAATGTCCCCTCCCCAGTTCTTGCCCACCCCCAGCCTACTGGCTTTCAGGGGTTTGGAGAGTCTGGTGATGTTGATGTAGTGCCAGCTCTGTTCAGGAACAGACAAAAATTGGTGTGATGTTGATGCTCTGCCAGCACTGTTCAGAAACAGACAAAAATTGGTGTGATATTGATGCTGTTCTAGCTACGCTGGCAGAGCACAACACTGTATGGGCTGCTGCAGGGAATGTTAGCTCCATCCCAGCCAGACCCAGTACAGTGTGAAACTGAGAAATCAAGCATACTTAGGGACAGGAACCATGCAAATCCAGCTCAGGGCTTCTCAGCAGAACAGGCAAAATTTGAAGTTGCCTTCCTATAGCAGAAGATACCCGTTTAATGCAAAACAAAACAGGGTCCAGCAAAAGCAACTTGTCTGGAAA
The DNA here is from genome assembly GCF_011077185.1 of Oxyura jamaicensis. Taxonomy (NCBI): domain Eukaryota; kingdom Metazoa; phylum Chordata; class Aves; order Anseriformes; family Anatidae; genus Oxyura; species Oxyura jamaicensis. The sequence goes on from NC_048893.1 coordinate 131,951,735, forward strand.
GGGGATGACAGAACCACAAAGGCCCATTTGAACTTCTGAGGCTGTTTTCAAAAGCAGCAATGGAGAATAAATTTTCTGGAAAAGCCATTTTCCTCACAAGGTTTCGAAGCAGTAACAAGAGAGGCCCTTGCAGAGATGAAGAAATCAGCAGTGCCATGGTGCAGAACATTACACACAGGTAACTTTGTGCTTATGTTCATCATTAACTTGAGTGGCCTTAATACTGCCCACTCTCTTTGGGCAGTATCCAGCTGTGACACACACACAGACTCCCATGCCAACAGTGTACAATTCCATAAGGCTGGACCTGCAAAGAAGAATGCAAAAGGGTATTTTAAAATCACTATTTCCACATTCTATATGAAGCATCCACATGCTTTTTAAGAAGATGTATGATAGATAAAATTAAAGAACACTTCTAAAATCAAGAACCAAAGTTACAGTCTGCTCAGCCCAATTTCCACTAATTTAAATAAACTGTTAGTAATGCAGGTTCTTCTAAAACCAACTACTTCAGTGCTAATTGTTGAAGGAAGATGTAAGTTATAGGATTTCTAAGGGATGGTAAGTATAGACTTCTATAACCTTTTATTTTTTCCTTGCTTCTCAGTTTCCTTAGTTAAAAGATAACTGTAGAATTATTTTGTGAATTTGTCACATAAATCTCACTCTGACCTAATGTCCACAGCTACTAATATGTTTGACCTTTATTAAATAGATCTCTCTTACATTACAAGGCAACGGTGATGAAAAAGACAGTAACGAGCTAGGTTGTCATTCTGCTGAAGAAAAAAGTAAGAAAGAAATTAGATGAAAAGCTGCTCAGGTGTTAAAGGTTCTAAATCTTTTATTGTCATTCCTGTAGCTCATAACAAACAATTTAATGTAGTATGACATGACCTGTACATTTGTTCTTTGCTAGGTCCAAACGCAGTAACACTGTTTGTAAGACTAGGTGTCTCCCAATAACATATTTCTTACACAAAAGTAGAAAATATTTTATATCAATTATTTTAAATCAATTATTTTTAATACTAAAGTATTGTTCATTTTATTTTACTTTTGATTTTATTTACTTATTTATTTACTTATGCTTTGTTTTCTCATACATACAGACCAATAATGCACACATAATGAACATGTGATACATGATGACAGATATTTTCCATCTTTTTAACTGAAAAGAGAACAGCAATTCTTTCAAAACTACAAACAAACTTTAAAATGGACTTTTTGATTTCCAGTTTTTGGTTTCATTTGGTTTTCAAAATACATAGAACATTTGGATCCTCAGACATTGTTTAGATATATCACTATTGGACATTCACTTTTTCCCACTTGAATGAGATCCTTAGGAAGAGATTTAGAGGCATGTATTCAACTCTTGCATTGAACATGTGTTTAATGGTCTCAAGTTGTGTCAGGGGAGTTTAGATTGGACATTAGGGTGAATTTATTCATTAGGAGGAGGTGGTCAAGCACAGGAACTGTCTGGAACAGGGAAGTGGTGAAGTTCCTGTCCCTGGAGGTATTCCAGAGACATATTACACTAAGAGACATGGTTTAGTGTTGGGACCTAGGAGGTCAGGCTGATGGTTGGACTTGATGTTCTTGGTCTTTTTCAACCTAGGTAATTCTATGATTCTATTATTTCACATTAGAGGCTATTGAGAGTCACTAACAGTGAGTCAAAATTCTCTGAAGATGATACAGTTATGTATATTCATACACACAGATGTATATATATATGCTTTATTTCTTTAAAGGATGATTTGCCACATTGTTTTTTGATTCAGAAAAACTCAGCTCTTTCTATCCCTAGTCTTTCCTTTCATCTTTCTGGTATATAATGACCATATATTTGAACACAGTTGTGAATGTGGCAAATACATATGAAAAACAGCTAGTTAAGAGATATGAATATGAATAGTAAATTAGAATTTAGAAAAATAGTAAAATAGAATTAAGTAAAATAGCTGGACATTCATATAAACATAATACTGTAATTGTTCTATTTTAAAACTGTACAGTAATATGCATTCAAACTTTTGTGTTGCTCATACACTATACAGTCACAGAATGGTTTGGGTTGGAAGGATCCCTAAAAGTCATCTAATTCCAACTGCAACCTTAGACCAGGTTGGTCAAAGCCCCGTCCTACCTGGCCTTAAACACTTCCAGGGATGGGGCATCCACTGCTTCTCTGGGCAACCTGTTCCAGTGTCTCACCACCCTCAGAGTAAAGGATTTCTTCATATCTAATCTAAATCTACCCTCTTTTAGTTTAAAACTATTACTCCTTGCCCTATCTCTATGTTCCTTCACAGTCCCTCTCCAGCTTTCTTGTAGACATCCTTTAGGTACTGAAAGGTCACTGTGAGGTCTCCCCAGAGCCTTATCTTCTTCAGGCTGCATAAACCCCAACTCCCTCAGCCTGTATTCATAGGAGAGGTGTTTGTTGATCATCCTGTGTCCCTCCTCCTGACTCATTCTAATATGTCCGCGTCCTTGTGCTGGGGGTCCCAGACTGAACACAGTATGCCAGGTGGGGTCTCACAAGAGCAGAGTAGCGGGGCAGAATCACCTCCCTTGCCTTGCTGGCCACCCTTGTTTTGATGCAGCCTGGGATACAGTTGGCCTTCTGGGCTGCAAGCACACATTGCTGGCTCACATTGAGCTTCTTATCAACCAATACCCTCAGGTCCTTCCCCTCAGAATTGTTCTCAATCCACTCTCCACCCAGCCTGTATCTGTGCTTGGGGTTGCTTAGAAATTGCTTCTTTACTAGTTACTAAAGAGAACAGAATCGCTTGTAATAATCTTCTATTCACTTTCCAATAAATCAGTTCAGGAAATCCAATTCAGCAAGTAAATGAGTAGAACCCACAGTAATAACAAGTAAATCAGCAGAACCGATGTTAATCATGCCTAATCTGAGGAATTTAACGATGGCCCTTTAAGCAGAGGATCAACTATCCTGGAACCTATGGAAAGGTATCCTTGAACCCTTCATAGGGGCAAGCAGGCATATCCAGAGAGCTGTTCAGACCAGGTTGGGCTGACCTCTGGAAGTACTTTTTTTATATATTATTTTATTTTATTTTATTTTATTTTATTTTATTTTATTTTATTTTATTTTTTATTTTATATTTCCTCCTTTTTAGCTTAAATTCTGAGAATGAAGTAGGCCTAAACCTAGACTTCATGTGTTATCAGGTTGTATGATTGGTAGGAGATGTTCATTTTTTTGACTCTATATAAACAAATAACATCTCCACACCTTTCTTTCCTCAAGTAAAATGTTTTATTTGCTGGAAATTGCTTTTTTCTCTGATCAGTTAAAATTTATTTTTTGAGTAGTTGACTGTTTACTAAACCTATGCATTTTTTCTATACAAATACTGGCATTAACATCAGAAAGATTATCTGTGGACTGAAATCTTTCACAATGTCAGGAAATATATCAGCATTTGCAAATTGGTAAACCACACAAATTGAATTAATAACCCTATGCTGAGGAAAAATAATAATAATAAAAAAACAACAACTTTGAGTTTGAATTATATCAGAATGAAATATGAGTAACTCATTGAAATCCTGATGTCAATATCAGAGTAAAAATTGGAGATCATTCTTTAGATTTTTTCTGTATGAATGTAAGTCTTTGCCAAATGATTTTTAAATGGCTTAAGCTGATAAACAGCTTAAGTAGAACAGCTTTATATCACAGAAATAAAAACAAGTATTTCTGGGCAAGTCAAGCAAGAGAATGTTCTCTTATCTAGTTAAATTATGAGGAAGCTGTTTTTTTTTTTTTTTTTGTCATTTATTTAATAATGAATATTAATAAAAGATTGGGTTTGGGAATTTTAAAACCTGACATTCTTTCCCCGTGAAAGGATAGAGAAATATAACATAATTAACACTTGATATTATTACTTTGCATCTAATGTACAATTGTGCCAAAAATAGATGAAACTTAATTATGTTTCTCTCAATAAAGACATGGCAGCTGTTCAAGTAAATTTCAAATTAAGCATTTTAAAGTTGTTATTTATCTTAAACTGAATATATTCTATCTTGATATGTTGCTGAAACTGATTTCTATTCATTTTCATTCTCTTTCTGCTAATGGAATGATGATGATGATTATTATTATTATTATTTTATCCCAAAATGTTCTCATTTGCTTTAACTAAACTAGATTATATTCCCCTGTAAAATAATAAAATGTGAATTTTCACTATATTTTAGCATGCATTCAAGTGTAGTTTTTGTTAAAAACAGAGCTAAAGCCTTGATACAATTTCTGTTTCTATCATAGCCATTTAACATAATTTAAATGAATACATTAAAGTTTTTCTGTATACTATATAACTTATTTTAAGTATGATCTTATGGTTTCTAACTGAATTTATTTTATTTAATTGCAGTAAGTGATAATGTTTTCCAAAGGGAAAAGATTGTACCCCTTCCTACAAAAAGCAAGCACTATGTTTTACTGTTTCATTACAGACATTTTTTTCATCCTCTTTTATTCTTTATTTTCTTTTTGGCTAACAAGGGAATCACTAGGAAAGCTGTAGTCATTAAAATATTCTTAAAAGCAAAATTTAATTTGTTAGCTGGGTAAATACAATTGTTATGTTGCTTCCTACAATTCCTGGATTCAAAGATATTTTTGGTAGATAATCTTATCAAAATAAATAATTCAGTCATTTTCTACTATTCACATTGATTCTAGGATTACATTAATTAGACTAAACTAGTTTAGACTTCAACCTGAATTATCTCATAAATCTATTATTATTAACTTTCTGAAATTTACTTCTTTTTTCTTCTTAACCAAGTGGCAGTTTAAAATCATTACTTTAGTCTTAACATTTTAGGTGAAGTTAGGTAAAATAGAAGAATTATTGACAAATAAACAAAGAAAACTTAAAGAAAAGTACCTGGAGATTTATAGAAACCATAGGTCTATTAATTCCTATAGTCTGTAAAGCTTTCTTCATGTTACTTAAGAAATAACTGTGACAAGTTAACTCAAAAAGTTAATGACATAATGCCTATGAAAAGACTAACCAATAGGTATGGAGCTAGAAAGTAGGATATTTCTTCTATTACTTCTACTACTTGTTCAGTACACTGAAAATTTCCAGATCACTGGAAATCAAAGTTCATCAAAGTGAAACCTATGGCAACTCTTGAAATTACTCCAAAACTACAGAAACTTTCACAAAAGAAAACATCTAACTGTCAAAAACAATTTGTAGGTAGTAGTTACACTAATATGAAAAGTGAAAATGGAGCGCAATGCTTATCAGAAAGAAAATATGTGTTATTATATTGTGATGTGGTGGTAAAATTATTAATACCTAAGATTTAATAGTTCTGGCTAGGAAGTTATTCCTCTCAACCAAAGCTAGCAGTCTGATTATTCCATGTCCCACTTCAAGCTGAGACAATACCAGGTATACCACTCCTACAGGCTCCACAAAGAGCATGTTGCCAACTGGAACAGTTAGCAAATTATTTAAGAGTCCATCTCCATGCATCAGTATTTGCCCTTATTAACATATAAATGATTGTCTGAAGTTCCTTCTCTCTAAAGAATGCATACCCAATTTTGTTAACATTAGAATTATTTTCCTTACTTCTTTCATTTGAAACAGTATGTTAGTTATATCTTTGTAACCATTAGAAGGGAACTCTGGGGCAGAGGGACTGCTGGAACATTCTGTCACTATGGTCACGGTTAATAAAGCTTCTGTTTGACCTGTTTTAAATTGTACTTCTGTTACTACACACTTGGAATCTTGACATTCCTGACAGTATCACAACATAAGACCAAATCTACACAAATCTTTTCCTGTGCCAGATACTCTCTCATTTTTAAAATTTAACAGTCTGTTGACCAGGTTTCACAAAAATAAACAAAATACAACGTATCCAATCTGAAGAGTTGTGGATTTTCATACCAAAAACAACAATAAAAAGTGTTTGTTTGTTTGTTTGTTTGTTTTGGTTGGTTGTTTTTTTTGTTGTTGTTGTTGTTGTTGCTTTTTTCCATGAAGAAAACGAGTGGAATGGTAATATCATGTGTAATTGCCTGTTTCAGTGAGTGAATAGGACAATTAGTTCATCTCCATAAATCATTGGTATGTGTTATATAGTTTTGGGAAAGATTTAAGATTCTGCAATGATATAGCTCATACAGTCATAAGAACAGATCCACTGAAGCCTGTCACCTCTTTTTCTCCACCACTCCCCCTCTCCTTTTAAGATTGCCTCCCACCTACAAAAGTGATCCTCAAAAGAGTGGTGCAGCTATACTACTTTTAGATAAGGAGTACAATGCCCTTACAGAGTTTCAAATTTAAGCCAATGAGTTCACTTGCAGAAGAAATTATATGAACACTAGAAAGAATGACATGATGAGCTGCTTTAAAATTATATTTAATTTTTTTTAAGCACAAAGATATTGTATTATAGTTGAAACCAACATAAAGCAGACATTCAAGTCCAATGTAACATTAATGCAAATGTTCATGAAGTTCAAACTAGAACCTTAAACAGTTTCAGATGCATTTTAATCCTAATTTGTGCATTCAGTTTTTGTGAAGCCCAAGATAAACGTTCAGGAATATAAACAGAGAGAAAAAAAAAATATATATATATTTTTTTTTAAAAAGATTAAAAATAATCTTCCACTAAGATATAAATTTCACTGAAACTCTCATAACATTTTGGAGCTGTTAAATATGTGTGTGTGTATATAAAAATTATAATATTTTTATTGTTTATAATTGTATATTTATTTATAATTATTTTTTTATATTTGTTTTAACTGCAGCTGTCCAGGTTTACATTCAGAACTACTATTCTTCATGATTCTTTGCTGATTTTCAGAAATGTTGAGCATTTAAAAATATAACATACTCAAGCTGTGGCTATGAATTATTCAGAATATAATGAGTCCAGAAATCTGTAAAGCTAGCTAGATAAGTAAATAAGTTAATTGTCTGACAAACTCACATTTCTTTTCCATAATTTATATGATGTTTGTTTACTACTCACCCATGACATATTTTATCCAGATAATCTGGACAATGAAAAGTTTACTTTGAAATAACTGCCAAAATTGAAAGCAATTGCATATATAATCTCTAATTTAAAGCACACATAAATTTATGTAAACATATGTCAGATTAGTACTGGCAAATTGTCAATGTCATTCTCATTCTTGCCCTTGATTTACTTCATTAATCAAAAGAGATGGCCTAAATCCAAGCCTAATCTCTGGTTTAAAAATCTGCACTCTTTCTTGACAGAGGGTCAGATTTCCTTCCACATCCTATTGCAATCCTCATATGACTGACCTATCATGGAAGTATAGTATAGTTTGGAAGTTAACCACAAAAGAAAAGAAATAATGTCACCTAAAGTCAAGCTTAAGTCACTTCTGAGCATCTGAAAAGAGGATCTCATAAAACATACAATATTACATTTGCAATTTGTCATCCTTTTATCAGTCATTAAATGATATATTACAGCTAACCTTTACATGCCTTCAATAGAGCTGTGGAGGGATGTTTAATTACCTCTTATAACAGGGACTGAGCTGTAAAATGGAGAGAATGCATAGCAAAAAGTGAATGTTAAGTAAGAATTTCAATCACTATACAGCATGTCTGCAAGGTGAGCAGTGCTATTGATCCCAGCTAATGCAATGGAGATTTTGAGGAGATAAGATTGCCACTGCTCTCCTGCCAACACTTTAACGATTCAAGTTGCAGTGAATGACCTGTCTCTCCAGGTATTCCCAAATCATGGCAACTCTTAAAGTTACCATTATGGTCCATTATGGTACTCCATCTGAAAACAACAACAGCACGCAAAACACACACACACGCACCAAAATAAATAAACAAATAAATAAATAAAATAAAATAAAATAAAATAAAATAAAAAACACTCATCAGTTTAAATGTCTTAATACTCCGATCTAGAAATAACTGAACAGCAAATATTTCATTAATGGAAAAAGATCATGATTAACTATAGTTTTAGGGACAGCATTTCAAATATAGATAACTATCCATCTCTTATAAGTGTTAATATTGAAAGCATCTGTGTTATCTCAGAGTTAGAGTCAATAATTTTTAGAACATTGCAACATAATGGCCCAGGCTTACAAACAAAAACAATTGTTAACCCTGAAATACGTTTCTGAACCAACTAATGTACATGACAGATTAATGTCTGGCAGACTTTTGATAACAAAGCCACTGATTTTTATTAGTGCTTGTGCTCTGTTACTCAGATCTTATCCATTTTGATAGATTTATATATCTAAAAGAAAATAATCCTTCAGTTTCTTTATTGAAAGAAAATGGAAGTCAGATAAAAGACATTAGGGCTATTGAATCTCAGGAGTTTGGCAGAAATTACACAGCATCTTCTGAATACTAATATCACAGTACAAATAACACTTCGAGGTAATTCTATTTGGAGGTCTGGTGTGTCAGGTACTGAAAACTGCAATTATTCTAGTTAATGCGGTTGATTAAAGGAAGGTTTCTCTGGAGTGGATTCCAAAAATCTGTTAATGTTCTGGAACAGTTAAAAACATTTCAGAGCGAGAGAGAGAAAAAGAGAGAGATTTATATATGTATACACATATATATGCAAATATACATACACATCAGGTTTACGACACATCTATAAAAAGGTCACAAGGAGGAAACAGGAACCACAGGTCTGTCATCCTGATTTCAGAGCCAGGAAAGGTGATGGAATAGGTAATCCTGAATGCAATCATATAGTATATGTGGGACAAATGGGGGATCAGGCCCAGTCTTCATGGGTTCGTGAAAGGCAAATCCTGCCTGACCAACCTCCTTCCATGACGGGGTAACCTGCCCAGAGGATGAGGAAAAGGCTATTGATGTAGTCTACCTAGACTTCAGCAAGGCCTTTGACACAATCTCCCACACTATTCTCCTGGAGAAGCTGGCAGCCCATGACTTGGACAGGTACACTCTTTGCTGGGTTAACAACTGGCTGGATGGCCAGGCCGAGAGAGTGGTGGTGAATGGAGTGAAATCCAGCTGGCCATCCACAAGTGTTGTTCTCCAGGGGTTGGGGCCCACCATCTTTAACATCTTTATTGATTATTTGAATTAGGGTATTGAATGCACCCTCAGTAAGTTTGCAGGTGACAACAAGTTGTGGGGAAGTGTCGATCTGCCACAGGTGAGGCCGTACCTCAAGTACTGAGTTCAGTTTTGGACACCTCAATGCAAGAACGACATTGAGGCCCTGGAGCATGTGTCCAAAGAAGGGCTACGAAGCTGGTGAAGGGTCTGGAACACAAGTCCTGTGAGGAGTGGCTGAGGGCACTGGGGTTGTTTAGTCTGGAAAAGAGGAGGCTCAGGGGAGACCTTATCGATCTCTACAACTACCTGAAAGGAAGATGTGGGGAGCTGGGGGGTAGGCATCTTCTTGCAGATAACCAGCAATAGAACTAGAGGGAATGGCCTCAAGTTGCACCAGGGTAGGTTCAGGTTGGAAACTGGAAGACATTTCTTCTCAGAAAGAATAGTCAGGCATTGGAATGGGTTTCCCAGGGAGGTGGTGGCATCACTGTCCCTGAATGTGTTTAAAGAAAGGTTGGATATGGTGCTTGGGGAAATGCTTTAGTGGGTGACATTGGTAGTAGGGGGGTGGTTGAACCAGATGATTTTGAAGGTCTTTTCCAACCTTAATGATTATACAATTCTTTGATAAGTTTAGCTTTGATATACTTGTAGGAATATGATATACTTGTAGGAATTTTTCTTTGTTTACAGAAATCACTATCATTTATTTAGTGTTTGTGGACACATTAGCAGCAGTTAAGAAGCATTTTGGGAAATTTTCATATCTGTGACATTATCACACAAAAAAAATGCCCTTCTCTCATAAGAGAGAACTAGCAATATGTTTGCTGATGACAATACTGATTTAGCAAAGCTTAATCATGAATAAGACAGTGGAAGGTATCTCTAGCCATGGCAGGGAGGTTGGAACTAGATGATCTTTAAGGTCCTTTCCAACCCAAACCATTCTGTGACTATGATTCTGTATGTCCCCCTGGTGCCAACAACTGGGGAGACTGCAGGTTCTGGGCAGACTGGGTGTCAGCTGTGAGAGGGATCCACATTGTAAATACATATATACAATATAATATGCATAATATAGAATCATAGAATGGCTCAGGTTGGAAGGGACCTTAAAGATCATCTAACTCCAACCTCTCTGCCATAGGCAGGGATTCCACCTACTAGATCAATTTGGCCAAGGCCCCATCCAGACTGGCCTTTAACACCTCCAGGGATGAGGCATCTACAAGTTCTCTTGGCAACTTGCTCCAGTGCCTTACTACCCTTACAATGAAAAATTTCCTCTTATGTCTAGTCTAAATCTACCTGCTTTTAGTTTAAAACCATTCCTCCTTGTCTTGTCATTATCTACCCAAGTAAAGAGTCAGTCTCCATCTTTTTTATAAGACCCCTTTAAGTATTGAAAAGCTGCAGTAAGATCCTCCCTGGAGCTTCCTCTTCTGTAGAATGATCCTTAGCTCTCTCAGACTTTTGTCATAGGTGAGGTGTTCCAGCCTTTTGAACTTCTTTGTAGCCCTCCTATGGACTCACTCTAACAGATCAACATCTTTCTTATGCTGGTGGCCCCAACCCTGGACACAGTACTTCAGGTGGGGCCTCATGAGCGCAGAGTAGAAGGGGACAATCACCTCCCTCAACCTGCTGGTCACACAACTTTTAATGCAGCCCAGGAAGCAGTTGGCCTTCTGGGCTGCAAACACACACTGCTAGTGTCAAGCCTTTCATCTGCCAGAACCCCCAAGTTTTTCTCTGCAGGGCTGCTCTCAACGAGTTCTTCTCCTGCCTGGGGTTGCCCTGACCCAGGTGCAGCACCCTGAACTTGGACTTGTTCAACCTCATGCGCTTCACATGGGCCCACTTATCCAGCCTGTCCAGGTCCCTTTGAATGACATCTCTTCCTTCTGTTGTATCAACTGCACCACTCAGCTCAGTGTCATCTGCAAACTTGCTGACGGTGCAATCAAACCAATCATCTATGTTATTGATGAAGATATTGGAAAACACCTGTCCCAAGTCCCCTGAAGGACACCGCTCATCACTGGTCTTCACCAGGGCATAGAACAATTCACCACTACTCTCTGGGTGTGGCCATTGAGCCAATTCCTTATCCACCAGATGGTGCACCCTTCAAATCCATATCTTTCCAACTTAGAGATTAGGATGTCATGTGGGAGTTTGTCAAAGGCCTTACAGAAGTCTAGGTAGATGATAGCAATTGGTCTTTGTTGACTGATGCAGTCACTCCATTGTAGAAGGCCACCAGATTGTTCAAGCACGATTTACCCTTGGTGAAGCCACGCTGGCTGTCCTGAATCACCTCCTTATGCTGCATGTGCCTTAACATTGCCCCCAGGAGAATTCATTCCATGATCTTGCCAGCCACAGAGGCGAGGTTCACCGCTCTGTAGTTTCCGAGGTCTTCCTTTCTACCCTTTCCAAAATAGGAGTGATGTTTCCCTTTTTCAGTCATCAGGGACTTCACCTGACTCCCATGATTTTTCAAACATGATGGAGAGTGTCTTGGCAACTACATCAGACAAATTCCTCAGGACCCTGGGACGCATATCATCAGGTCCCATAGACTTGTAGTTGTTAAGCTGCAGATATGATCGTTGTTAGTTGTTAAGTTACAGATATGATGCTCTGGGGCCCAAAAAAAGGAGAGTGTGCCAACAACAAAAATGGTAATGGTCAAGACCAAGGAAAGGGCAACTGTAAAAGGTAGACTAGCAAATCACTTCTTTAAGAACCAGTTCCACAAAAAAAAAGCACAGAGGATGTTGGTAATCGGAGATTCCTCTCTGAGAAGTACTTAGGTACCCATTTGCCACCCAGACAATCTCTTGAGAGAGGTTTGCTGCCTACCTTGTGCCTGTATTCATGACATCACAAAGAGGCTACTGAGCTTGGTCAAGCTGGACGACTATAACCCACTCCTGCTCTTTCTGTCCCCTACAGGGACAATTGAGGTTGTGACAAGGAGACTCGGAAACATCAAAAGGGACTTTACATCAATTGGAAAATGCTGAAAGGATCAGGAGCACAAGTAGTGTTCTCCTCAATCCTCCCAGCTGTAGACTGAGACCCAATGAGGAGGCAGCATATGAGTCAGGTGAATGATTGGCTGCGTAGCCGGTGCCATGATAAAGGTTTCATGTTCTATGATCTTGGGAGTAATTTTGAGAGACCAGGCATGGTGACACAGGATGGGGCACATCTGACCAAGTGGGCCAAGAGCATTTTGGGCAGTAAGCTGTCTGGATTCATTAGCAAGGCTTTAAACTAGATTTGGTGGGGGAAGGGAATGTACCTGTAAGTGACTCAAAGGAACTCCTGAATGCTAATACTTTAAATAGCAGGGAACACCTGTGAATCTCCCTTAGGAATTAGGAAGGACTCCTCTAAAAAGGCATCATGGCCCATAGCCCAGCTGAAGTGCCTCTATACCAATGCACACAGCATGGGAAACAAGCAGGAAGAGTTGGAAGACACAGTGCAGTTAGGAAACTATGATCTAATTGCTATCATGAAAACATGGTGGGATGAATCACATGGCTGGAATATTAGAATGGAGGACTACTAACTTTAGAAGAGAAACGGGCAGGGATGGTAGGATGGGGGTGTTGCCTTTTATGTTAAGAAATTGATAGATTGTGAAAAGTTCCCTCTAAGAAACTGCCAAGACCAGGTTGTGAGCCTGTGGGTAAAAATTAAGGAATGGACTGACAAAGGATATCTTGTGGTTGGGGTTTACTACAGACCACCTGATCAAGAGGAGCCTGTTGATGAGGCTTTCTTGCTCCAACTACAGAAAGCATCGCACTCAGGGGTTCTCAACCTCCTGAGGGATTTCAACCACCCAGATATCTGCTGGGAAAGCCATGTGGTGGGAAGTAAGCAATCCAGGAGACTCCTGGAGTACATTGAGGATATCTTCTTCATCCACATATTAGACAAACCAACCAGAGGAGAAGCGTTACTGGACCTGGTGCTCACCAATGTAGAAGAGCTCATAATAAAATGTATGTATTCTGACTGAGGTGGCTGGAGATCCTCGAGTGAGTCTCAGAGAGAGGGGAGCAGGATGAGGCCATTGGTGCTGCCTGTTTTTGTCTGAGTGCTCTGTATGTGCATATGTGTTATTTATGTAGCCAAACGTATATATGTATATGTTGCATTCAGTGTAAACTTCCTATCAGTAATACACACTCAGCCTTGACACCAGAGAGATCATCTATTGAATCAGACTAGAATGAACTAGAGACAAACAGAGGAGGCCTGGCAGACACAGAATCACAGAATCACAGAATTTCTAGGTTGGAAGAGACCTCAAGATCATCAAGTCCAACCTCTGACCTAACACTAACAGTCCCCACTAAACCATATCCCTAAGCTCTACATCTAAACGTCTTTTAAAGACCTCCAGGGATGGTGACTCCACCACTTCCCTGGGCAGCCCGTTCCAATGTCTAACAACCCTTTCGGTAAAGAAGTTCTTCCTAACATCCAACCTAAAACTCCCCTGGCACAACTTAAGCCCATTCCCCCTCGTCCTGTCACCAGGCACGGGGGAGAACAGGCCAACCCCCACCTCTCTACAGCCTCCTTTAAGGTATCTGTAGAGAGCGATAAGGTCACCCCTGAGCCTCCTTTTCTCCAGGCTGAACAAGTCCAGCTCCCTCAGCCGCTCCTCATAAGACTTGTTCTCCAGACCCTCCTCCAGCTTCGTAGCCCTTCTCTGGATGCGCTCAAGCACCTCCATGTCCTTCTTGTAGCGAGGGGCCCAAAACTGAACACAGTACTCGAGGTGCGGCCTCACCAGAGACGAGTACAGGGGGACGATCACCTCCCTAGCCCTGCTGGCCACACTGTTTCTTATATAGGCCAGGATGCTGTTGGCCTTCTTGGCCTCCTGAGCACACTGCTGGCTCATATTCAGGTGACTATCAACCATCACTCCCAGGTCCTTCTCTGCCTAGCAGCTCTCCAACCACTCATCTCCCAGCCTGTAGCTCTGCTTGGGGTTATTGCGCCCCAGGTGTAGGACCCGGTACTTGGCCTTGTTGAACTTCATGCAGTTGACCTCAGCCCATCAGTCCAGCCTATCCAGATCCTCCTGCAGAGCCTTCCTACCCTCGAGCAGATCAACACACGCACCTAACTTGGTGTCATCTGCAAACTTACTGAGGGCGTACTCAATGCCCTCATCCAGATCATCAATGAAGATATTGAAGAGGACCGGCCCCAGCACCGAGCCCTGGGGAACGCCACTAGTGACCGGCCTCCAACTGGATTTGACTCCATTTACCACGACTCTTTGGGCCCAGCTACCCAGCCAGTTTCTAACCCAACGAAGCGTGTGCTAGTCCAAGCCAAGAGCAGCCAGTTTCTTGAGGAGAATGCTGTGGGAAACGGTGTCAAAAGCCTTGCTGAAGTCAAGGTAGATGTTTGGGAATGGGAAACTTACACGGGAATGGGAAACTTACATTTCCAAGCTTGCCAGACCAGGCAGTGCTAGCAGATGTTAATCAAAGCTAGAGCTACTTCTACCCATTTTCCTTCCACAGAAGTAACAGACTGCTACACCCATATTAGAGAATCCCTACCAACAAATCAACATGAACATTTCTGAAAGCAAGAAGTGGATGCTGAGCTGTAATGAAGGCAATTCAGACTAAACAGTATGTTGGTCCGTCTTCTGAACTTCACCAACTCTAGCGGAGAATATCAGAACCCCCCTTTACACTTATTGTGTAAAGATCTCATGACCATTAACACAATTTAGACTGAGAGTTTAGCCACCAGCATTCCAGCTGACTTCCCTCCTCCTTCACCAGATGCAGATCATCTGTGCATGACCATGCATTACAAAAATGGAGGGAAGGAAATTCAGGAGTGGCAGTACTGAGAAGGAAGAGTAAGTGTTGAAGTAAAATTCACTGTGGAATATCATTACAGTGATCTGCCAGCTGCACAGTAATGCTACAATATAGCGTAATGACAGCATAATTCCGACAAAAAACAAGAACAACAACAACAACAACAAAAACAGACTTCATTAAGCTAAATAGAAGCACTAATTTTTTATTTTTATTTTTATTTTTGAGGGGTGTAACAGTAAGAGCACAGAATTCCTTCACATGAAGCAGAAAAAAGGGCTACAAGTCTGAGCAGCTGACTCTGGGGTACTGTCCAGTCACTAAGCATTTCATTCTCAGACATGGCTGTGGCCAGAGTGAGGACAGCCCTAGGGGCCAGGGCTGTGCAAGGATAGTCAGGGCTGGTAGTGCCCTAAGAGACCTGACAATGCAGAAGTTTTATGATTGCTATGGTAAGGACTACACTATGAACTAATTCAGAAGTGCTATCATTTATATGGATGCTAAAGTGAATGAAAATATTTTTTTCATCTAGAAAAATATGCATTTCTTCCCTATTAATTGAATATTTATTCATTATAATGAATACTGCAGCAGAAAAAAAAATGGTTCTAATTATAGAATCTCTTTAATTTGGATAGATTTCATATATTTTTCCATCTTATTAACCCTAGTGCTTACCTCCTTTGTTGATAAGGGAGGATAATTTACATTCATTCCCGTTTAATTGTGCCATTTGCACTATAGGTGCTCTCAGTGGTAGTTCATATAATGTTCAGATCAATGCTGTGACACTGTTAAACATTGTCTGAATTTAAATTCTTAATCATATATACTCCCTCCCTACATTAAAACATCTGCAAGTGGGAAGATCAAAAAGATTGATAAGATTTGGTCACACGACACTTCTTTTCTCACAGGTCACAGACACTCTTTAATTAGGTATCATCTCAGGATGCCGAAAAAGCTAGGATTATGCCTTGAATAGTGAACAAGTGAATTTCAAATTGTCCAGTCCAGGAAGACAATATTCTTTCATACCATTGTACTTTGTTTTCCACAGGGAGAAAGCAGAGATGTGCCATCTGCAAAGGAATATTGTCTTGGAGGACCAGAAGTCCTGGGAATGCAATGCTTCCAGCCATTTCTCAGAGTCACCTCAGCCTTTGATCCCAAAATTCTGCTATATCCATCTCCTTGGTGTGTCCCACACGACTACAGATAGTCATAATGATTACTCTGTGACACTGATGGACTTCGCTGATTAATTGTAACAGGGAAACTCGCATACAGCTTCCACTTGGCAACAGGCCATTATGCCACCTGCCCGAGTCTTTTTACCTTGATGTTAAGCAGCATATTTATGTGTAATGTTCCTCTGCTTGACAGTAGAAATGATGAATAGAGCTGTTTACTAATAAGAAAATCCTATAAAGCTCTAAAAACTACAATGCTGGCAAACCTCACCACAGACAGGATCTACACAACACGCTGTGACCTGACTAGAGTTTTGTCCAATGCTGTAAAACTTAGGGTTCCCACCATCTGAAAAGACATAAGATTAGATTATCTATGCTATAATGCCTTCTTCCTTCTCCTGTTAAGTCAAATAAATTGTATTTTAATCAATATCTGACAGTCTGAGTGTCTTTCTTACTGGAATCCAAAATGAACGCTAACACCAGTGCATTATATTAAGCATTTGCTAGATGTGCAAGTCCAGTACCAGTGCCAGAAACTGCTTCCCAGATTAAGCTGAATCCTCACCAGACTCAGCAGTCTGGTGGTAAAAGGTGACTAGAAATAGATAGTAATGTCTCAGGTGTCAATGTTCACTGCAGAAATCGATATATACATAGGTTATCTTCAAATACTTTTTCCATAGCAACAGAACTGCCTAATGCTGTAAGTACTAATTTGATCTTTCTACCAAATAAGTCCTATGATACACCATATTCTGGTGCTATGGTACCCACAAAACAACTCACAGCGGGAACAGAAGCAAACAAGGGGAAATGGCACCTGAACAAATAGTCTAGCTATGAAAAAGGGATGGCAGCTTTATCCAAACAATTCTTCATAGGATAGCAAGAAGATTATTACCCTCATGTTATCTTTTTTTGTGTTTGTAACCCAAACTGAGTAGCATTTGAAAAATGGGAATGAGTGAGCAACTGTGGTGGAGCTCAGCTGCACAGCTGAGTAAAACCATCACATGTGGATTAATAATAAAATGATTACAAAAACAGAAAAGATATGATACCTGACATATAAATACGAGTATTTACTTTATTAACAAATTATTGCTAGGTGAAGCTAAAAATTCCTTGCTACTATGAAAGGGAAACTTAAAATTCTGGATTGGCTTATGGGAAAAATATCATATTACTGTAATCTTTAATTCAACACTTTATTTATTATTCAAAGCAATAGTCACCAAGAGTTACATTAAAGTTAAAATAAAGGTTATTTTCAGAAATATCTGTTAGTTATTTTCAGTCCTTGAGTAGCCCACTGATTTCAAAATCACTACCTGATAACAACTGTCTAATATCTTACTAGACCAAAGTTCACATGCTTTAAAATAATCTAAGATTTTTTTTCATGTCTTAGTCTAGTTACCAACCTAACTGGTTCTAGTATTCTTAGTATTTTTTTTTTCTTCCTTTTTTCCCTGTTTATGAAGTTTCTTCTCTATTTGCAAGATGATTATTCACAAATGTACTGCCAAAGGAACACCAAATATTTACAAGACTGGACAGCAAGAATGCAAAGACAAAGAAATGCTAAGAAGGTAGAACTCAGTAAGAATAGTCAACCCTCTCCACAGAACAGCTTCCCATGGTTGATACAGTATTTAAATGGGATTTTGTCAAACTTAAACATTCTTAAGCACAACACTTGTGCAAATAAGACTGAGGCAGACTGACAAGTACAGATTTATTAATGGGATCCACAGCTGATTGTATATAACAACACTAATAACAGAAGTTACTCTTGGGCAAGAATTACAAAAGGAAAGATACAAAGGGAAGGGGAAGAGAAAAAGAAAGGTAGAAGAAAATGGGCAAGGGAAATGACATATGTGGACTCTCCATGGTGGCTGGCATGAAAAAGCTATGACAGTGTCCCAGCCAAGCATACTCTTCTGATGAGGGCTCTCTTCAGAACAACAAGAGATGAGGAAGAGGATGACAACCATGGTGATGTTTTCTTTGCCTTGCTTTTGTTTCCTAAGGATAATCATAACCTTCTCCACTTCCTTTTTAATATTTTATTGTTTGTGATGCTTTTAGTACTAGTTGGCAGAGGAGAGAGCATTGCATACAGATTTTCTGTTAAGTTTCTGTGCTTATACATTGTTGGATAATGTTGGTCAAATATTTAAAGCACTATTGCCTATTTTATTGTGCACTAAGTTTGGTTTTCTCTATACTCAGGAAAATTAAAAAGAACCTCACATCTAAAATCTGCAAAACAAAATAAAAGAAGAGAGTTGTAAAGAGGAGAGATTGTCATGGCAGTAGTAGTCACTTCCCGTGAGAACATGTACCCAATACTATTGGGGTTAACAGGTGAAAGCCCCTGAAATAAACATCATGAGAACAACATCATGAGAACAGCACCGGGTTAAAAAAAAAAAAAAAAAAAAAAAAAAAAAAAAAGCTTTGGGAAAGCACTTCTGAAGCAGCTTAGTTGAAAAATAGCAAACAGCATCCCCTTAACATTATTAATGCTAACATGGACACTTCAGGCACTGTGCAACAGCACTTGCTATTCTAAAATCTTGTTCACAATTGTGCTTTGAAGAAAAAGACTTTATGTGTCTATATTTACTGTCTTGATATATTTTGTTCTTCATGATGAAAACATATTTAGCTTTCTCTGTTAAAGCCATTATTTCTCAAGTTCTACATGATACTAATACAGAAGTTTACAGAAATGACTACTGTTCATTTTAGTTGGTGAATTAATTATAATTCAACTGTACATCCGTAAAATCCATGAAACAGGTATCATCTCTATGTGTCCAGAGTATTAAATTTTACATACGTGTACCATTTGTAGTTCTGACTTCAGCTTTCCTTAAACTGGCTCTGGATTAAATCAGCATATTAATCTAATATGCTGAAACAAATAATATAAACTTAACAGCTGTTACATCACATTGCATATCAATGCCAGAATAATCACAGTAACCAAATATTTTGCTCAAAGGCTTTGAAAAATGAATTGCAAGATAATTAATAAAGTCAATTTTGTTAAGTCAGAAGAATACTTTGAAATGCAATGTTTGTGCAGGCAACTGTTCAATTTAAGATATTGATTAGGATGTTTCATTTGAGTGTGTAATGAGAAAACATTGAAATTTACAGTTCAGTTTAAATAGCAAACCAACAAGATGCTAGAGTTCTGAAACTGTTTTCTTTGCTTGGTTTACCAGACCCATTATTAAGAACTACTGTTCACATTTTCGTGCCTTTTTGTTTTGTTTTGTTTTGTTTTGTTTTGTTTTGTTTTCTCACTTGATTCTCAATATGATGAGAAATAAATTTAATTTCAGTGATCAGTGACAGTTTTTACTTGAAGTACCAATGGCAATATTTATTTTATACTGATCTGATCTTTGTGTATGAATTTAGGTAATTATGATCTTAATTGAATCATAACATTATTTGAATTTTCATTTCATGTTATTCAGATTCTGTGTGCAGCATAAGCCTTTAATTTTAAACATAAGATATGTTTATTTGTTTGTTTTAAACAGATGTCTCTTACCTATTTTTTGTGTTGCCTTACCTATATTTGTGTTGTTCAGATATGTACTGTTTATTGGTAACAGTGGAAATAGGGATCTCATGACCCTGTAGGTTATTTTCTACCACAGAGTTAGGTAAAATATTCACTGAACTCTACAGAAACAACAACTGTCGATTTACTCTGACTTGGTAGGATTTTCTTTGATGGCAGGGTGCAATGAGCTATGTCAAATAACTGTCTACCATGCTGAAGCTATATCTGAGGTCTGGGACAGGACTTACAGGCAGCATAAGCTACTCTCTCATTATGTACAGACGACAAAATTAGGTTTATGGGATATGTTATTTTCATACACAATACAGGATAGGTAGATTTTATCAAAATGGGTGTTTAAAGATAGTAATATTCTTTCTTTTCTTTATTTTTTCTTTCTTTCTTTCATCCTCACCTTCCTATGCTGACAGTAAACACTGAGAATAAGAGTATTTGTAAAAGAGGATCACTATTATCAATTTCAATAACACATGATAAAATCCATCCCTGTACAAAAGACAGCACAAGAGATTGTCTAAACTGAGATATCATTAAAAGACCATCAAGTCTAAGAACGTGTGGAGAATTCACGATCTCAGATTTCAGTGGAGAAAATTACAATCATAGTCTTCAAAACTGAAAAAAAGAAAAGAAAAGAAAAGAAAAGAAAAGAAAAGAAAAG
>NC_048893.1:131977253-132009259 GCF_011077185.1 Oxyura jamaicensis
TTTTCTTTTCTTTTCTTTTCTTTTCTTTTCTTTTCTTTTCTTTTCTTTTCTTTTCTTTTCTTTTCTTTTCTTTTCTTTTCTTTTCTTTTCTTTTCTTTTCTTTTTTGCATGAGTTAAGTCCATCATACATGTTCTCATGAGAATCAGTCATCCCTCATGAGGCTTCCTTATGTGAATGGGATTTTTTTTTCAGCTTTCTCCATTTTTTTTTTTAATCATGAAAAATGCATGTCTTTGCCTTTCTACAGGCTTGTAACTACATGTACTGATTTCACCTTTGAAAATCCATTATACAACCTTAATCTTCTTCAAAGATGATTTTAAGGATTCAGTGTTATAGTATATTGTCTTTTTGCTAACTGGCTGCTGGGCTAAAAGCCTTCCTAAAAGGCAGTGAGATTTCCAAAAAGGATGCTTTATAATGGGGAATCAGAAGTCACTGTGTTCTATGCATTTTAAAGCATCTGAAAAAGACTGTGATTGATGCTTGGCATCATGATAGATTTTTGATGGAATGCTGCAGCTTGTGTTTTTCTTTTTTTTAAAAAAAATATTTTATTTATTTTCAGATGCACTCACTAGTCTGTATGGAAGTCTTTAATACTTATGTTTGTACCTAGTGTTGATATGATATATGAAGTAAAATGTTAACATTTCTATTCTAAAAGAATACTATTTTCCTTGTTTTAATGCTTTACAGAATAAACATGGACTCATATCCTGAAAATCCATACTTTCTTGAGAAAGCCTTGCTTTCTAGGATCGTTCTGAGTATCATCTTAAAGGCAATCAATAGATATTAAAGAGACAAGAATACAGCCAGATCAGTTTCTTTATTTGCAATATTTAACAAAAGGGGAAAAAAAAAACAATTGTTTTATCTTATACTGCATATTTAAATAACTTAATACCAAACCTTATGGCAGTGCAATAACTTTTCCCATTCTTGTATGTCTCTATTCAGTTTTACATGAATTTAGGCATGGAAAAACAATAATTGGTGAGAAAAATGAGTTTCAGGAATATCAATTGGTATCTTAAAAATGTTCACATATATTCAGTCATTAAGTAACAAATTTCAGCAGTTCTTCAACTTCTCAGGACCAGAACTCTTGTCTCTTCATGCTCTTTTGGCAACTTTACTGAGTAAATATAAATATATTTTTAATATAAATAATATTTTCTCTTTCCATATCTCATCAGTTAGAAGTTCACCACTATGAGATAGGGTTTAAACCAAACTTGGCTTTAGCTGAACTTGATATATGAATGATAACAACTTTCTTATGAGTAGCTCAATATTTTCAATGGCGCCAGATAATGAGATAAAACATAACTAAAACATTTTTATTGGTCCACATTTTAAAAGTGCTATGTTATCACCACTTCATTCCTCAGTCTTGGATATGTGTTTGAGATCTGTTACATATTCAGTGGAAAGAAAGAAACTCACAATGAGTCTCTGTGCTTTTTATTTTTGGAGTACTGTTTTGCTTTAGATTTCCTGTATGTTGAGGGTTGCTTCCCGACATACTCACCAAACACTGTGAATTTATATTCTATGTGCAGTCTTATACTCCAATATACTTTTACTAAGCAGAATTGATAAGCAGCAAATAATGAATTTGTGCCAAAAGCATGGTGTGCTATGTCATCATCATCATCATTCTGAGTCCTTCACAGTTGAGGGTGTTTGTCATAGATCATTTAAGCCTAGTTGATATGCTATAGTTAGGTGTATAAAGCTAGTTAATGTAAAACAGCTTCTCTCCCAGGCCAGAGAATTAAATTACCTTTTTCTATGCACTCGCTCACTGTATAGGTGCTGACTGACTTATTTATGTCAGCTATCTTTACCATATGTCTCACTCACTATTCATGGGTTTAACTTGCATTATTTAAGGAAACGTGTAATCAGTAAGTTTCAAGCCCTCATCCCTATATAATTTGACATATAACTTCAGTCAAAGTATGGCACAACAATGCCTTCAGTGGAATTTATCCAGGTGACAATTATGACTTCATTACAGTCTCCAGCTCTGTAGGCCTTTATGAACTGTCAAATGAATATCAGATTTCTTTCACAGGCATGTACAAAGGTACCAATTCAGCTTATGGGAGTGTAAATTCTATAGATCTAGGTAAAAATTATATTCAAGAACAGATGTATGTACTCATATTTGTTGATTAAAACACGTTTGAACATTTCAGCTTCTTCTCACACCAGATATCACAGATTTTCCAGAAACTGTTAATGACTGTTAGATCAATCCTTTTACTCTGCTCAAACCCAGTTTGCAATGATTGACTTGTCTAGCATTTTCTGATTTTAAAAGAAAATGCCTACAGCAGGCAACATTAAAGTTCTATCATTTTAAAATCACAAGCTAAAATCAGTGGATGAGCCTCTGAAAAAGTAGCCAGTGATGTTGTAAAGAATTCTGAGAAAAGAAAAAGAACCTGGAATTGAAGGAAACAGAAATAAAAGGTAAGTGTGAAGTGGTATCGAAGGTTCATGTTTGACAAACTCTTTGTCCCCCCAGAACATGCACACCTTTTGGTACTTGATGTTATGATGAGAGCCATGCCTTTTTTACTGGCATATTACTCCTTCAGAACCCAAAGCAACAACTTAAAAACAATTTATTTATTTATTGTGCTTCACTCCCATTCTAATAGTGATTATTTTGCTGAATTTTCTTAATTTGAGTGCTTGTGAACTTTTTAGGTAGTTTATGAGTTTTTCAGCTAAATTTTGTAGAAATTACCGATGAAGATGTTATTGATCTTCCTCTGTTGTATAATCTCTAAAAATCAATATTAAAACATTTAAAACTTCAATTATTTTTACCCATAATGCTGTTAGCTTCGAACATACAAATTGTACATGACATCTCATCTTTCAACCTAGTAAATCAAATCCTTTCCTTCACAATTTCATTTGGAAAGAAAATGCAATCTGTGGTCCAATAAAATCTGCATTAGTTTGTTCCAAATTCAATTTGAATGTGCGTGCACACACACACACACACACAAAAAAAAAAGAAAAATGAAAAAAAAAACTGCTGCAAGCAATCACTTTATTAATCAGATTAATCTCAATTGCTCCAGTATACCAGTGGCTGTACTGAGAAAACTGCTACTGAAACAATCAACATGGTAGTGCTAAGTCTGAAACTGATATGCTCAAGCTTTTATGGTGCTTGTTTTTTAAAATGATTCTTGCTTAATACAAAACAAAATAAAATTTTATTCATCTGTGAGTGTGAATATACAACACAGACACATGGATCTAAATCTAGTTTTCACTGTAAAAAAAATGGCATCTTACTTTGTTTATAGGGATTACTTTCTTTACGTATATATGGTTGTTTGATGCCAGCAACAGAAAACAAAATGGAAGGAAATACAGGAATATACACAAATATTTTATACAGAAAGAAACTCAGATTTGGATGACCTCAAGCTATGTTCAAAGTCTAAAGCTGGAATCAGAGTTTGTGGATGACTTGCTTCTATTTACTCCACTCTTCCTTTTATATTTATTTATTTGTTGTTGTTTGTATGTTTTAATAAGTCCTAAAATGAAATCCCCAAACTCATTATTATTTAACCTTTCTGCTATGCTGATAAACATGGAGGACTCCCTTCTCCATTAAAACACTAACAGAATTGTTTCTCAAGACTGAGTAGTACAGCAGCGCCTAATGAAAACTAATCAATAAAGTCTTCTTAACACTCACTTTAATTTGATCTTTTTTTTTTTTTTTTACTCTATCTTATTTTGTTGACTATGTAATTTACTGCTCAGATATATATAGAAATAACCATTATCTCATTCTTTATTTCTTCCAATATTTCTGTATTCTTCTACATTTCTTTTCCTTTACAATTCCCTGAAAAGTTTACTCTTGAAACAAAGAAATTTAGTATTAAAAACAAAGAAACAAACAAAAAA
Source organism: Oxyura jamaicensis (assembly GCF_011077185.1). Classification (NCBI taxonomy): domain Eukaryota; kingdom Metazoa; phylum Chordata; class Aves; order Anseriformes; family Anatidae; genus Oxyura; species Oxyura jamaicensis. The sequence goes on from NC_048893.1 coordinate 131,981,212, forward strand.
CAGTATATTGTGTTTCTGTTTTGATAGAGCATTGGATTTACATGGGAAGGTGTTTGTAAAAGCTGCAGGGGCAGTCTCTGTGAGAAGAGACCAGGTGGTCACATGTAGGGGACAACCAGTTCCAGCTGGCTCCAAAATCGACCCACTGCTGGCCAGAGCTGAGCCCATTACTGACACTTCTTTCATCTCCATGATAACATATTTAAGAAAGGGCCAAAAAAAAATATCAGTTGTGAGAGACAGAAGTGAGAAAAGTGTAAGAGAAACAACCCTGCAGACACCAAGGTCAGTGCAGAAGGAGGGCAGGAGGTGCTCCAGGAACCAGAGCAGAAGTTTCCCTGTGGCCTGTGGAGAGGACCATGGACCTGGCTGCCCCCCTGCAGCCCATGGAGGACAAAGTTGGAGCTCTATGGATATTTGTGGAGCAGATACTCACACTGCAGCCTGTGGAGGAGCCCATGGTGGAGCAGGTGGATCTGACCTGACAGAGGCTGCAGCCCTGTAGTGGTTTTACTCGGGTAGGCGGCCGAGCTCCACCACAACCACTCTCTCACTCCCACTCCTCAAAGAGGAACGGGGAGAAAATATGATGAAAGGGGCTCAAGGGTTGAGATAAGGACGAGGAGATCGTGCAGTAATTATCGTAACGGGCAAAACAGACTGAGCATAGGGAGATAGTAAGATTTACTGCCTATTACTAACAAGCTAGAGAAGTGAGAAACAAAGGAAAGGAAAGAAAAGCACCTTCCCCACCCATCCATCCTCTTCCACCTCCTTCCCCCTGAGCGGCGCAGGGGAACGGGGGAATGGGGGTTATGGAATATAGCACTTCTTCTCTGCCGCTCCTTCTCGGTCACTCTTGTCCCCTGTGCTGTGGGGTCCCTCCCACGGGATGCAGTCCTTGCTGAACTGATCTGGCGTGGGCTTCCCAAAGGCAGCAGCTCTTCAAGGACTGCTCCAGATATGGGTCCGTACCACAGGGGCCATCCCTCGGGAGCACACTGCTCCACCCTGGGTCCCCCATGGGCAGCAGCTCCTGCCAGGTCACCTGCTCCTGCATGGTCTCCTCTCCACAGGCTGCAGGTCCAGCCTGGAATCTGCTCCAGCAGGGGTCTTCCACAGGCCGCAGTCTCCGTTGGTGGAGGTCGACCAGCTTCACTATGGTCTCCTCCACAGGCTGCAGCGTGGAACCCTGCTCCACCATGGTACTCCATGGGCTACAGAGGGACATCCTGCTTCACCATGGTCCTCACCACAGGCCGCAGGGGACTTCTGCTCCGGTGCCTGGAGCACCTCTCCCCCTCCTCCTTCACTGACCTTGGCGCCTGCAGGGCTGTTCCTCACTCCTCTCACTCTCCCAGCTGCTGTGTGGTGCAGCGTTTTTTTCCCGACTTAAATCTGCTCTCACAGAGGCGCAAAACAGCATCACTTATTGGCTCAGCTCTGGTCAGCAGTGGGGCCCTTACCGAACATGGGGCAGCTTCTAGATCCTTCTCACAGAAGCCAACCCTATGGCCCCCTGCTACCAAAACCTTGCCACGTAAACCCACTACAAGCCCACAGAAAGGTGCCCACACTGGAGCAGGAGAAGAGAAGGAAGATGAAGGAGCAGCAGAGGAAAAGCATTACTGACTGATCACAACTCATTCCCTATGGCTGCTCAGGGAGAAGAGTTAGAAGAGTCTGGAGTGAAGTTAAGCCTGTGAAGAAGGGGGATGGGGAGAAGGTGAGGCTTGTTTTTAATTCTCATTGTCCTACTCTGTTATCAATTGACAATAAATTAAATTAGTCTTCCCAAGCTAAGTCTCTTTTGACTGTGACAACCCACGAATTTTTTTCCTCATATTTTCTCTGTTTTTCCTATTGAGGAGGGGTGAGAGAGACCTGGTGGGCACCTGTTAACCAGCCAAAATTGCCCTACCACAGATAGACAATGTATCGTTGGATGAAACTGAGAACTAAAACTAACTTTTAGGACTGAGCAAAAATTTTTTGTAATTAAAAAATATATATTTATTATCCATTGATTGAACGAGCATGTACATTTTTTTTTTCTTCTCTCCACATAACTGTGGATAGGTACAATGTCCTTGAAAGGCAATTTGACTATTTTCTTTCTAGTATGATGAAGTACTAGTCAAGTATGGATGTTTGCTTAAGATCTCAAGGATAAACTTTAACTTAAAAATGTGAACAGCTTTTACTAATTTTTTGATTGTTTTTCTATATTACAGAAATAAAATTAACAGTAAACTTAGTTACAGTCATCAAAGTTAACAAAAACCTATGCAAACTGACTGAGCTGATTTCTATAATTTAATTGGTCTATACAATACTTCATATCTTTTGTGTCAATAGATCTAAGTGATTAAAATATTTGGATAGGGGACATAGATGAACTATGGGTGGAAAAGTAGGTTACCTGATTAATAAACTTCGGTAAGTCAGAAAGTTTATTCTAGTCCAATTAATTTGGATTGCATATTTTCCTTCTGGGCTTTGTCATGTCTGTTCACCTGAGTTTGATATTTATGTCTTGAGATCCTGTAAAATTGCTTTTATCTAGCCAGCAGTCTACTTGTAGAAAACAGAAGTTTTTGGTGAATATGTGCCCTAAATAAACAAGAAACCTAATGATATTTCTAAAATTTTATATCTCAAATGCTAAAGTGAAAATACAATTCAGACATACTGAGATAAATTGATAAAGAATATTTTTTTTTACTACATTTTCTTTCATTTGATCAAAATTACTCAGTTCATTATAACTAAAATAATGTATCTGTCAGTTGTACCTATCTTTAAAATCTCAATAGTGAAAGAATTATATTAGTAAAAGAGGTAAATAAACTCTAGTTTTGTTTTGTTTTCTTTCAGGAATTCTGAAGGTGTGTTTTTGTAGTTGAAACTGTCTAGATTGGTAAAAGCACAGAAACATTAGAGAAATGGAAAAAAATAAAGTTATAAACAGGCTTGGTAGTTCATGTCAGATTGCAGTTCAGAAATCTGACATTAAGCTTTTACTTTGGATCATGTCATGAACTGTTGATCTAAGAAAGTAAGCTCTAAAGATACATATGGCTTAAACCAGTAGGCAGCTAAGCACTACACAGCCATGTGTTTACTTCACCCCACCCCTTCCCACAATAAAATGAGTCAGAGAATCTGTAAATAAGGTAAAACAGACATTAAATCCAAATGCCCATCACTAATTAGAATATTCATGTGATGCACACTGCCATACTACGCATATGTATATGAGCAAGAAGAGGGGGAAAAAATTGCGATGATGAAGCCTATAGTAATCCGATCTAATTCTGCAGAACTTGCACAATATCACATTGTACTAAGAGGTCCTTCTAAAAATAATGAAATCAACCACCTGCTAGTACCTTCTGGGCATTTTTCTTTTAGATATTCAAAAATTATTGGTTTGGGAAGAAAAATAAATAAATAAAAAATCAGAAAAAAAATGCCAGGCAAATATTGTCTGACATGCATTTGTTCATTAAAATCTGATTAAAAAATAATAATAATAAAAAAATCAAACAATCTATTAATTAAAGGAAACAGTTACTGTCCACTGTTAAAATAATGATACAGAAATACTGGAGTATCTAAAACTTCAGCTGTTTTACCACCCATTCCCTGCGAGTTACCTTTTGGCCTGAATTTGCCCTAATATGTTGCCCCTCTGTCAGTTTTAAGTAGGAATATGAGGATTGAGTCTTGTCTGACTAGTAGTAAACCCATTTAATCTCTTACATCTGAAAAACAGATCCTAAACAACACTGATGTCTGGAGGATGACATCTTTGACTTCACATCCACAAAGAGTATCACACATAGATTGTCTTAATATAATGGGTGACAACTGAGAAATCTGAGTCACTGTATAGATCTGTTTGTTTGTTTGTTTGTTGTTAAAGTCTATAGGCATATTTTCTCTGAATGTGTATTATTTTTTATCCGATTGTATGATTAAATAACTCTCAGGGTATCATTGAAATGTTACAATGACCTGAATAGTCAGTTTTGCTGCACTGTATCCTTTAGATGAGCATAAAAAGAGTTGTCATTTATATAAAAGTGTATAAAAACCTATGTGTTTCACAAAGAGAATTATGCCCTTCACTCATAAGAGAGAAGTAACAATATGTTTACTGATGAAAATACCGATTTAGCAAACTTTAATAATGAATAAGACAGTGATTTAACAAAGTTCTAATGGCAAATGTGACATTAACAAGATTCATGATGGCAAGGTCTCTTGATTACTTACTGCAGAGAGGACAGGGTCAGACTAACAGCAACAGGGAGTCCCCAACATTAAGCCATAAGGTTCAAAATGGAATCCCTTTTGTCCATACTCTGAGGAGTCAAGGTGCAAAGAGATCCTATCCCAATCCTAGACTAAATGATTTATGCTTTAAGGATTATATACACAATCAATACTATATAATCACTTAGATAAGACTACAAAGTTTCAGCATGCTTAGCAAATTACTCACAAAGTTTCAGCAAGCTAGTTATTGGTCAATTACCAAATACCTGTCACAGATAAGGAATCTCTCAGCCTGAAGGAGTAACCTTGGGTGGCATCCATGCTCAAGGGTAGGATCTTAGAATCCTAGAATGCAAGAATCCTAGAATGGTTTGGATTGGAAAGGACCTTAAAGATCATCTAGTTCCAACCTGCCTGCCATGGGCAGGCTCACTTACCCCTAGACCATGTTACTCAAAGCCCCATCCAACCTGGCCTTAAACAATTCCAGGGATGGGGCATCCACAGCTTCTCTGGGCAACCTGTTCCAGGACCTCACCAGCCTCATAGTAAATAATTTCTTCTTCATATCTGATCTAAATCTACCCTCTCTTAGATTAAAACTATTACTTCTCGTTCTATCATTACACTACCTAACAAAGAAACCCTTCCCAGCTTTCCTGTAGGCCATCTTTACATGATGGAAGGCCACTGTGAGGTCTCCTTGGAGTTTTATCTTCTCCAGGCTGAACAACCCCATCTCCTTCAGCCTGTCTTCATAGCAGAGGTGCTCTAACCCTTTGATTATCTTTGTGGCAGTCCTCTGGACCTGCTCTAACAGATCCATATTTTTTTTATGTTGGGGGGGCTGAAGCTGAATGCAGTACTACAGAGCAGAATAGAGAGGGAGAATCACTTCCCTTCAGTTGCTGGTTATGCTTTTTTTGATGCCGTCCAGGATATCCTTGCCTTTCTGGGCTGCAAGCACATATTGACAGCTCATGTTGAGCCTCTTATCAAACAACACCCCCAGCTTCTAATCCTCAGGGCTGCTCACAATCCATTCTCTGCCCAGCCTGTATTTGTGCTTACGATTGTCCTAGCCCAGGTGCAGGACCTTGCACCTGGCATTGTTGAATCTTATGAGGTTCACACAGGCCCACCTCTCAAGTCTGTCAAAGTCCCTCTGGATGGCACCCCTTCCCTTCAGAGTGTCGGCTGCACCACACAGCTTGGTGTAATCAAAAAACCTTCTGAGGGTGCCCTTGATCCCACTGTTCACATCACTGACAAAGATATTAAACAGCACTGGTCTCAATACTGACCCCTGAAGAACACCACTCATTACTGATCTCTATTTGGACACTGAGCTGTTGACCACAGCTCTTTTAGTGTGACCATTCAGCCAATTCCTTACCCACCGAGTGGTCCATCCAACAAATCCATCTTTCCAATTTAGAGACAAAGATATCATGGGGGACAGTGTCAAATGCCTTGCACAAGTCCATGTAGATGATGTCAGTTGCTCTTCCCCTGCCCACCAATGCTGTAACCCCATAGTGTGCTTTAGCATAGTTTCCAGGATGATGTGCTCCATGATCTTGTTGGGCATAGAGGTGAGACTGACTGGCCTGTATTTCCCCAGGTCTTCCTTCTTTTCCTTTTTAAAAATGGATAGTGGCTTAGCAACTTCATCCACCAGCACCCTCAGAACCCTTGTATGTATCGCATCAGGTCCCATGGACTTGTACATCCTGGCATGCAGCACCCTACCCCTATTTATGGGGAAAAAATATTAACTACTATTCATATTTGCATACCAGCCATATTTTCTTGGTGAATACTCTGTTAGTCCTTGGATCTATCTCCCCCAAATCCACCTTGAGCTCAGTTCAGCTATCACAACCAGACACATAAATCACAGCTACCACTGATGGTTATTACCTGGGAAGTTTCATGGGTAAAAGGACAGGTTTGGGGGGGAGGAGGGGGGGAAGAAGGTAAAGTACACCACCACCACATGTCAAGTCAACTAAATTGAGTGTTATTCTATATATATACTCAGTAGAAGAGGAAGAATAAGGGGTGGGGTGGGAGGTGGGTGAGTGGGTGTAAAATGGGAAGAACCCAGACAGGATAGTATTGGATTTCTGTAAGGAATTAAATTGTTCAAATTCACTGATATTCAGTGACTGTAGTTACTTACATATTACCATGGTATTTCACACCTAATATCCTCTGAAGATTATACTTATGTCATAGCTCGCTGATTATTTACCTCATGTTGAGTATGTGTTAAGAAGAATGGGGAACATTCAGAGTGGGGAAATAATATAAAGACTATTAACATGGACCAGAAATCCTGCTTCCATCAGTTCTTTGTGAGCTGTTGTTATGGCCTAATTCTCACATAAAAGCTTTGAGTGGTTTATTATTTCAAAGTACTTTGACAATTAAAAAGATCCCTAGTGCTCAGCACTTCACTCCTAAAAGATTAGTTACCCATATCCCACAGTTTAATTGACACATGTAACTTATTATCACAATTGTCTTTTGATGTAAAACAGAAGATTTACGACCCTCCTGGGACTCATAACATCCAGACTGGAAAATAGTTAAATAGTGACAGTAATTGACTGGAAACACCAAAAAATTGTAAGTCTGAAGACTACCTGCTTAGGACTGCAACTACTTGTATTAATCTGCACTGGTTTACTGGTTTATAGCCAAAAATGCAAGATTCCTGAGCACAGAAGAGAACTTGGCAGTGGCATAATGAGGAAGCTCAGCTAGAAAGAGAGAGCCATCTACACTAGTAAATTAATCACGTTTGTTCTCTGGCATTGAGATCTGCTGGTGTTGTATGGCCTGCTTCCACACTCTTAAACCCCTGTATGCTATAAAGTTAGGTGTCTGACTGCAAATTGCCTACAGGAATAGTATTCAAACTCTACTATCACCAGGAAATGTTTGGGAGAATGCTAGACAGCCTGGGCCAAAAAAGCATGCTAGAGACTCCTCTAATTATTTAACAGTTTAAGAAATTGAATTTCAGGATTTGAAAAAGCTAGCATTGTTACCTTCTGAAAACAAACAGGCATAGGTTTCCATGTACCATCCCTGTAAGTTTTTAAGGCCAGGTTGGATGGGGCTTTGAGCAACCCAATCTAGTGGGATGCGTCTCTGCCCATGGCAGGGGAGTTGGAACTAGATGATCTTTAAGGTCCCTTCCAACCCCAAAAATTCTGTGATTCCAAGATTCTGTGATTCTCTTTCCCTTATTCATAAATGTATTTTGACAGCCTTTCAATGAGCAAGACAAATTCAGGTATCAAGAAACTATATCCATATTTCTCCCTCACTTCAGCCACATAGCGTGGAGTTAGGATTTCCAAGATGCAGGGGTAAGGCATTCAGACTTACTTTAAATATTAGGTAGGGCACCCTTTACAGTGCAAAAAACTGTAGGTTAAACTCTTTCACTTGATGATACGGATGCTGTTGCTGTCAGCCTGAGAACAAGGTAATGTAACATCTCCCCAAAGCACCAGCCAAAAACGGGGCCTTACTATGCTATCCCAGAAAGTTAATACAACAGACCTTTGCTTTGCATAACTTGAGGAAAATGTATGTAGTTGGAATAGTTCTAAAAAATGACAGTGGAGAAGCTACTATCTATAGCAGTTATTTGCAAATGCTCTATTTCAGTGATTAAGGCAGAACATGTTTCACAGGTGAGAGGAATTAAAACTGTAGGTAACAAGAAAAACACAAGTAAATTAGAGCTTTTTATAAAAATTCTTTATATTTATATCTTTATTTGTTATAAAGTAATTCCTTACATGTCCATTGCTTGTAGACTTCTCCAAAACCTGTTATTATGGAGAACAGCACTCAATAAGGCTGTACATTTTCTATGTGCACTTCATACAAGAAAACAGTTTTCTTTAATCATATTTTCTTTCATCCTAAAATAGAAGGTGAGAACAAAAGCTAGGAAGAGCAATAACTGAAGCCTTGTTTGTCAAAAAAAAAAAAAAAAAAAAAGTCAAAAATAAGAAAGAACCAAGAAGGAAATAGGCAAGTCTTTTCTTTGTAGCTACTACAAATAGATATATTAAAGAAAATGTGAAATGTGATCAATATAAGCGACAAAACTGATGAAACCTATTTTTGAAAATATATGGAAATACAGATTTTAATGGTAATACTCTCATCTATGTTATCTATGTCATCTATGACTTTCAAATATTGCTGGCATATATTATGGTTTTCCTAGTAACAAGAAGGAATCAAGTGGAAAAAGAAACTAAATGCAGTATAAAATGCATGACATTTAATCTTTGAAATTAACCTATGTTAATTATGTTAATAAAAACTGATATGTATCCAACTTTTGATCAGCTGAATACATTAATAATGTGATGCCTAAACTAATTATACCTGAACACCTGTATCTCAGCCAAATAAGAGAACATATTCCAACAGATTTGAGTGTCTTAAAAAAAAAAAAAAAAAAAAAAAAAAAAAAGGCACCACAAAGACATTTCCACTATTTCTTTTATTCTTAGCTGATCCTTATGGTTTAAAAGAGTTCCATGCTTCATATATAACCCACTAGACTTTGAACTCTATCTTCATTCTTTCACCTAATGCTCTGTTAGATAGCCTTTTTCATCTTTCGAGGAAACAATACTCAATTCATTTCACTGAAACACACTTTGGCTAATAATCCCTAGAACTTCAGAAAAAGCTCTGAAAATGGAAGGAAAGATCAAAGGTGATTAAAATATCTCAGTGTACATTAAGATGTATTTCCAGTTGTTCACATATTAAAAGGTAGAGTTTTACATACCTTTTCAAAAGGAAAACCTGACAAGTAAATTAAGGCAAATTTTGCTCCAGCTAGAGGACAATATGCAGTCTCTCTTAATGTCAAAAGTAAAATACTACACATCTACCATAGATTTGAAGGACATTTCAGCTAGAAATGTTTTGTTGTTGTTTGTTTGTTTGTTGTTTGTTTTTCAATCACAATATAAAACATAGTACTTAAGTATTGACTTTCTCAAGCCCTTTTCTCAAAACATCTAGAGCCACCTCAAGGTATTTTACTACTGTCTGAATAGTCTGACATATCTCTCTCTTTAGAAAGTGTGCAGTCCAGAAATTATGCATTCCAAACTTGCCAAATATCTCAAAAGCAGAAATAAAGGCATGGTTAAATCTCACCAAATTATTTTCAAATAGCAAAGCAACAATTTGACTAGTGCCTAGAGCAGGAAAGCTCTCACATATATAATATTCAGCTGCCAGTGACACATTTTAGTGTATCTTCATAGGCATAGAGACTGAATAACTAGTGACTATAATATAGTGAATTTCAGAACCCAGTGATCAATTTTCTATTTGCAGCTAATCCAGCTGAAATGATCTCTATTTTCACTTCCACCTGACTCAGCCAGATGCATAAAACAGAGGCAAAGACTTGTTCATTTTCTGCTGCTGTATCCTTAAGTCGTTGTTTTATTAGTAACTGATGATATCTTTGCAAATGCAATAGGAAAAGAAAAAAAATCTCCAGACCCAAGACCCTATTTTAGATTACTAATATATATATATATATATATATATTTACACGGAGGTATTGGTATCAATTGTGTACAACAGCCCACAGAAGACACTCCATATGTGACAGAAAAAAAAAATGCTTAGTAGGATTGAAAAAATGTCAGCTTGATGTCTAGATGATAGCACATCTCACACATTTTGTAGGCTAACATAAGGACATTCTGTCTGCATTATAAGCAGACAAATGCAGCTGCAGTTTACTGTCTGTCTAAGTCCACCAGGAACCTTAGGATTTTGAGTTGAATAATACAACACCTGAGCTAGTAGTGATGAACTTACATTAATATATCCCAATTCATTTATTTGAAATTTGCATTACAGTTATTTCTAATGAGGGCTTGATTCTGCTCACACACACACACTATATGTATATATACACATGTATGTATATATACATATATTTTCTCTTTTAATTTTCTGTCATAAATTAAGTGAGCAGAACAGTAACTGTTCTCAATTCCTTATAAAAGAAGGAGCAAAAATAAAAGTCTTTTACAGCCAGGTCTTAAGCAAAATGTGCAAAAAAAAAAAAAAAAAAAAAAAAAAAAAAAAAAAAAAAAAAACTCAAAGATTATTTGAGTGGCTAAAGAAAGGCTTACAAAACAAATTTAACAGGAGGAAATCCAAGTTTTTGTAATGTAGGAAAAAATCAGTGTGCTCCTTAATTGTTCATTTTATATTTTTTCCTTAATGTTATAAGTGTGTGTTATGATTTTGGCTGGGACAGAGTTACTTTTCTTTGTAGAGGCTTCTATATTGTTGTGTTTCGGATCTTTGATGAAACAGTGAAATGATGTTTCAGTTGTTGCAGAGTAGTGCTTGCACAGAGCCAAGGACTTTTCAACTTCTTGTGCTGCCCTGCCACCATGGAGACTGGGGATGCACCAGGAGCAGGGAGGGGACACAGCCAGGAAAGGGATATTCCATACCATATGATGTCTTGCTCAGCAATAAATGCTGTGATAAAGGGAGAGAAAGGAGGGGACATTTGGAGTGATGATGTTTGCCTTCCCAAGAAACCATTACACATGATGAGACCTGCTTTCCTGGAAGTAGCTGAACATCTGCCTGCTGATGGGAAGTAGAGAATGAATTCCTTGTTTTGCTTTGCTTATACACACAGCTTTTGCTTTACTTAGTAAGCTGTCTTTACTTCAACCTAAGAGTTGAAATTAAATAATAATTTTTAAATTAGCATTTTTACCCTTCTGATTCATCCCACCTGGGGAGGGTGAGCAAGCAAGCAGCTTTGTGACACTTTAGCCTCCTGCTGGGGATAAACTACAACAATGCGATAAAAATGAAGCAGGATAAGAACCAAAAGAATTAACATTCTACATGTGCTGAAGTTGTTCTGCAGAAGAATAAACCATGACAGCTTTTTCAAAACAGGTAATACATTTCAAAAAGTAATATTATCATTTAATATACCTACTTAATGGTTGGGCCCTCATATGTGGAAAAAAGAATATAAAACAATCGGAAAATTCAGTGAATCATCATATCTGATTCACCCAAATTAAAACACAGCAATATATACACAATGATCAGATAAAAATGTTAAGACTATTGCAAAAAGGAAAATAATAAGCAGCCAATAGTATAATTAATCAAGTAATAAAGCCAATAACAATTGTATAATACATTTAAAGGTTTATTTTCAGAAATACTTTATATTCCTTAATGTAGAAGTAGAACATGGCTTCCAATGGCTAGACTTCAGTGACTTTTTATAGCAAGCTAGTGAATTATAAAATAAGTAAAAGGTGGGAATAGTTTTAAAATGCTAAAACAGGAGGAAGGAAAAGATGCTATATTTATGCTTAACATTATTTTGAACACTACAGGTTTGTAGCTTTGTTTAGGTCTTAATGTGTATGTGGAGACTGGCCCCGTGCAATGAAACACGGATTTAAGTTTTAGCTATATAAATAATATCTGTATAAACTTGTATGCATAAAGGAAAGAGAAATTCAGATTTTAACTACTCTCTAATACTCCCCAGATTTCTGTTACTGTTGAGAGAAGAAAAGAAATAACATAGATGTCTGGCTTTTTTCAACCTTATGTAGAAAGAAGCATCTTTGGCTATGTAGGGCAGATTTTTATCCCAAATATTGTTCATCTGATCCAAAACTCCACTCTTTACATTTTGCACAGAATTTTTGTTTAAAAACAGGTGTACCATGTCTGAAGTATCACTGTTTCAAGACTGCTTCTCAAATCTTAAATTGATGTTTCTATCCAATGACTTTATACTGCTGTAAGACAGAGTCTTACTCAGTTTACTGCATCTGACTATCCCATATTGCAAAAGAAGATGTCTATAAAGTAATAGAGAGCTATAAAAATGTGAATAAGATTGTTCTATCTGTGTGAGCCAGTTTTTTTTATGAAGACTGTCTGTTATACAGACTTTAAACTCTGGTGTCGGATACACTGGATGGTGTACATTACCTGTGAAGGTTGTCTGCTACAGTATGGTTCCTTCTGAAGTGTGAAGGATTGATGAGATATGAAAATCTTATATTTTCATCAAGTGAAAGCTTCATGGACATGCTGAAGCTTTCATCAAGTGAAAGCTTCATGTCCCTTCATGGACAAAGCAGACAATTATGCCTTTTCTTTCAGGTAAAATGAAAGTGTTTAATTTTCAATGTATGCTTTTAGAGGGGGAAAATTTTATTGGTAGTGGTAAGGATTATTAAGCTTACCCTCAGAATCCAGTCCTATTACATAAGTGATGCATGTACTCTATTTACTTTCAGTATCTCTCTAGTCTGATATTGTACAACATGGAGATTTTGGATGCATGTTGGGTTCTAGCATTAAGAATAAAATTATAACACTACAACAAGACAAAACTCTTTTGTTTGATGTAGTAGGACATCATCTACCATGCTGCTAAAGTCTAGACCATTAATTCCTAGTTTTAAAGGGTAATTTTTACACTGCCGATCAGGTTCTCATGGCTCAGTCTTTTTCTTATCAGCCTTTTCACTCTGCTGTCTATGCTTTCTTCCATTTGTATCATCTCTTCAGCAGAGCGGACACCTGTTTAACATGAATTTCACATTGCTCAAATAACTACCAAATTTCTAGTTTAATTTTATTCTTTCAAGTCTCTTCATTTTTTATTCTTCCTCCAATGTAATTCTAAGCACATCTATAAAATGAATCAGTCTTAGAGGCTAAACAGTTTAATTTAATCATTCATCCATTCACTGAAGTGGATATGACTCCTTGCCAACAAGACCTGAATGCACAGTTGCTATATTTAGGCTAATAACTATAAATAAATAAATAAATTTCCACTAATGCACTGTATTTTTTAAAACTGCAAACTTGCTTCTTGATTTTTAAAATAATCTTTATAAATAGGCTTAGGAACACAAGGAGTCATTATAGAGAAAGAAGTACATACTCCCCTTGGCATTTCTGAGAGCAGACTTCTTTGTTCAACTTCCCTCATTTATTTAAAGGAAAAGACAAAAAGAAAATATTTAAATATTTCAGCCTTACATTACGCTAACTCAAGAGTTCATTTATGGAAAGGTTTTGCAATGCATGGCAATTATAATAGAAACAATATAGTTAGAATGTATGCAAGATTTGCAATTACTTATCATTTCCATCTGAGGCTTTTGTAAGGGAAATTGAAAGTGTGAACAAATTTTCATCAAAATGGACATCTATAACATAACACTTTAAAGACAAGGGCAAGGGGCTCTGTTTAGGCCAGTAATTCCTTCCTTTCTTCCTCTAGACAAACCTGGTTAAGCTTGCTGTACTAATGGAGAGATATTACTTAGGGTTCTTCAGCTAGCTTGAACACAGACAGCATAGCTTTCTCTTCATCATGCTCCACTGAGCAGTGGAGAAATGTCAATAACTGGCAGTGACTAGGTTAGCAAGCTGTTGGGAAACATACTGTTTTGTATGCAGTATTAGATGCTATTTCTTCTGCTGTCTTCATATACACTCAAATCAAAGTCCTACTTGTTACGTAAATTGATTTTCCTCCCAAGTCACATTCTGTAACTGGGCTTCTTGCTGCAGCAACTGCAGCATCTCAAAAAGATCCATTAAAGATATATATACTTGTGTATATAGGAAGTGAGACAGAGCAAGAGACAGTAGCAGAGGGTGTCAGAGACACAGACACCTAACACACTAACAAAAACAAAAGAATCCTGTATTTCTCTGCTACTTCTGCTGAGAAAACAGTGAGTTAATGTTTAGCAATTTCTCTGCTGAGTTAATGAGTTGTCCTATTGCCTTCAGATCACTTCTGCTCTCATTTCATTACTGTTATATCACAAGAAATCACCAACTCAACACTTCAAAACTTACCTGTTCAACCATGTGCAGTAACTATTATAAAAAACACCACTTTTTGGAGCACAGTGAAAAAGGAAAACAGTTAAAGCTGTGTAAAATTCTTCTTTATTTCCAACCATCCCAGAAGTGGTCTGAAAAACACAGGCCTTTGCTAATCTCACCTAAAACAGAAAAAGATAAAAGATCAACAGACTTAAATTTGAAACTCTAAATATAAAATAACAAAATAAATGCCTCTTTCCAAGGTCCTCTCTTGTAGTTATATGAAAGCATATTAAGTGCTTATTAATGCACTTATTAATATGTGCACTTATTACCTCATGTACCAAATAAATGCTGTACCTTTTGCTTCTCTGCCTGCTACTGTGGTGGCTTTACTCAAATGGGCACCTCAGCTCTACCACAGCTCCTCTCTCACTCTGCCTCCTCAAAAGGAAAGGAGGAGAAAATACAATGAAAAGGGCTCAAGGGTTGAGGAAAGGACAGGGAGATCACTCATCAGTTATTGTGATGGGCAAAACAGACTCAGAGTAGGGAGACGGTAAGATTTATTGCCTATTACTAACAAGCTAGAGAAGTGAGAAACCAAGGAAAGAAACCAAAAACACCTTCTCCCCATCCACCCTCTTCAACCTCCTCCCTCTGAGCAACACAAGGGAAAGGGGAATAGGGGCTGTGGTCAGTCCCTAACACCTTGTCTCCGCTGCTCCTTCACAGTCCGATCACTCTCTGCCCCTGCTCCATGGGGCAGAGATCATTCCCATGGGATGCCGTCGTTCCCCAACTGAGCTTGCAGCAGCTCTTCAAGAACAGCCCACAGGCTGCAGCTCTTCAAGAACAGCTCCCCAATGGCTCTGTACCATGGGGTCCATCCACCCCCAAGAGCAAACTGCTCCAGCACGGGTCCTCCATGGGCGGGAGCTCCCCCCAGACCCCTGCTCCTGCGTGGACTCCTCTCCACAGGCTGCAGCTCCGGCCCGGGGCCTTCTCCTGCAGGGGCTCTCCATGGGCCGCAGCCTCCTCCAGGCCACATCCACCTGCTCCACCCCCCTCGGTGGAGCCGATGGATGGCTCCTCCATCGGCTGCAGTGTGGAGATCTGCTCCATGTGGGACCCATGGGCTGCAGGGGGACAGCCTGCTCCACCAGGGGCCTCTCCACAGGCCACAGGAGAACTGCTGCTGCCTGCCTGGAGCACCTCCTGCCCTCCTGCTGCACTCACCTTAGGATCTGCAGGGCTCCTTCTCACTCCCTCTCTCTTGCAGCTGCTGTACAGCAGCAGCTTGTTTTTTTGTTTTTATTTTATTTTTTTTTTCTTTTCTTAAATATGCTCTCACAGAGGTGAAAAAAACATCACTTATTGGCTCATCTCTGGCCAGCAGCAGGGCCTTTACCTAAAATGAGGCAGCTTCTGGATTCTTCTCTCAGAAGCCACCCCTATGCCCCCCAGCTACCAAAACCTTACCACATAAATCCACTACAGCTACTTGTTTACAAGTGTATTTGCCCTAAGTACTATTTTTTCTTCTTATGACCAGTGAAAAAAAAACAAACAAACAAAAAAAACTTTATTTATTTTTATTTTTTTTAATGCAGGCTAACTGAGCATTGCAATGTATACTGACTATGCCCTGCTAAACTACACATTTTTGAGGGTTCTTCTTTCTTTTTGAAGAATAAAACCTTCCTCAGTGCCAAAATGGATATTCCTATTAAATGAGTTAATAGAGCAATATACAAGATTTTGTTGGTCTCCAGTGGGTACCTTCACTGCCAAACTGCAGAGAAAGATATTAGCGGTGATTTTTGTTTGTTTGTTTGTTTGTTTTCTGATGTTGATTATTTTTTTCCCATTACAATAATTTCTTCCTCAAAAATAGCATATACAAATTGGAACTTCCCTTCAAAGATAGTGCACTCTATACAAAAGCATCTCACCATTCATTTGGCAAAAGTATTGACCCTAAATTTACTGTCTCTATGCCCTTTAAACAAATCAGAAAGCAGAGAACAAAAAAGACAACTGTGGATATACCAATGAGAACAGTACCATAGAAATACATAAATCTTGGAGATAAAAGACTTCCGTATCTTAAAAGATGAGAAAGGTCTGTTCTTTGCATGAGAAGACCATTGCTATGTATCAAGTAAGCCCTAGGAAAATTCAGAAGCCGTGTTCTTTTCCTACAGCTGACAACAGGAAGGAATGGTGAAACAGGCCCAACGGAATGCATTTATTGTGTAGGATTATGTATGCATTTATTATGTAGGATTCCTGGCTGATTATTTCCTTGTCCCTGTAATCTCCAGTCTATAATGATGGCAATATCATTTTGCTCTTGCAGATATTAGAAACTTTGTTTTACTTAATTAACTGAAGTTTACATAAAATGGTTGGAAAAAAAATATATGTTTTGAAGGAAGGATTTGATATATTTGAATATATGTTTTGTAGGAAGAATTTGTCTGTTTCAATTAAACAAAGAAAAAAAGAAAGTCATATATGATTAGGACTTCGATGTATTTTGTTTTATGAAGGCAACTATGTAGAGTTCCTTCATGAGCAGTCTTTCACTTTTTTACAAGCCGTCATTTTTTATATCATGATATTTAATGGCATCCAAGCAGCAAAGAGGAAAACACAGGCTATATTTGGAATCTATCCATACTGATAACAAAAGGTGACAATCTAATTGAACATACTTTATATGCATTCACATTCAGCCTTTAGTCACTCACATGGTATTTTTATCTAGATTGTGTATCTTGTAGTGCACGAAGTAGATGCTAAAAAACAAAATAGGACTGTGTGGGAAATTAAGCTCATTCTCTCAGCCTCCACAGAAGCTGCTTTGTGTGTAGTAAATGAGTTACATTTACAATGAGGACATTGCAGAAGGGAAAAGATCTTTGTCCAGACAATGCAGATGAATAATACTCAGGTGAATTCAGTTCAGGTCTGCCTCTGTGAGGTCAGGCAACTCATGTAAAGGAATATTTTCACAGGTGCACAGCAGCAGTAAATTTCTCATGTTCTAAATACTGATGAGAAATGAGGATCAAATTAGCAGACATGCTAAATGTTTAATAGCTACAACTCTTATTTAACAAGGAAGTACTTTGGGAAGGAAAAGTGAGATAAGAAGCTGCTAAAATCAGAAACAGGACATTCAAACTTAGTAAAGAGTTTTATTGTTAATATTTTTGAGCCTTTCTACCTTATTAATTTTATCTCCTTATTCATTGTGAAAATCACTTTAGTAAATGCTTATGAAGCTATGAAATTCCATAGTGACATCACAGAAGAGAAGCTCATGAGTTAATTATTGGTTCTCTATTTTATATCTGAACAGTATGAAATAAAATAGGACAAGGGCTATACACTGAGTGAAAAAAAAATTGCGAAGGGACTTGGAATAGCTCTTATGAGATATATTACTATGGAAATCATGTGGTAGCTTTAATAAAGTAAAATCTGAAAATAAACTTCCCTGAATACATTTTAATACAGTTTCATGTTTCAAATGAGAAGAACCTCAATGAAAACTTCAGTCCTTTTTGTTGATCATCATACTGACAACAGTCAATGCCTCTACTCTCAGGCATTTTCCATTGTTATCTCAGGGTTAAGGTGAATCACTGGGGAGCAAAGAAGAGGAATGTGGGAAGTTCCTGTTCTGTTCCACTGCTGTCTATTCCACACCTCAAAGGCCCCATGGAACAAAGTAAAAATTACAATGCATTTATTCCACTCTCCACGGGGAAGAATAGTATAGACTGAGATTCCTAAATTTGGAGGAACTTCTCAGCATGTCAAACACTGCCTGTAACCTCAGTGAATACTTCCAGTATTTTTGACATCAGCATGCAAACATTAATGAGTTTACAATTATCTTTTAAAGTATCAGTTTTACAATGCAATAGAGCATAAACTTTGAATTATAGTTTTGTTTGTTTGTCTGTTTGTTTTCTGTGTGTGTGTGTGTGTGTGTGTGTGTGTAAGATACAGCCCAAGCTGCTACTTGCAGTTTTAAGCCAGACATCAATGAATCAACATTTCTAATAATATGTGCTTCTTTTTACTGGCATGTAGTAGAAGCAGTTCTCTGTTCCTTCAGTGCTTGTTTCTGCATATCCTTCAAGACTGTATAAGACAAGGGATATTCTGTCCAATATTCCAGATAGGATTGGGTTGTTGAGGACTGTAGTAGTAATGCAGTGGTTCACCACATTTTCAAGTGTATTAGCATTGACCATCCCCCCTGGAAAAAAATTGCTAATTTCAGATGTAATGCAGACCCTGAGTCCAAGCAGTCATGTTGCTGAAACATCTTGATTAACTTTGAATAACTTTATCAATATAGGGAAACACATAACATAATTCAAGGTAAACTAATATCCTCCCTTTATCCCAGTTCCATTTTCAATTTTGGTAGAATTTCAGATCTTAGCTTGTGTTTTAATCTGACAATCCAACAGCATGTGTATGTGAACTAGGTGTCTAAGCTGACATTCTAGTCTATGGAGATACATAATTCGATTCAGTTGTCCTTGCTATATTTCATGTTATTTTCAATGTCCTACATTATCTTGCCAGCTTCCAGCTGCTGTCCTGATGAGTATGGATCACTTTTAAGTAGTGTGCCATATCTGATAACTTCATGTCTCCTACACCTGTAGATATAAAAAGGTATGTATAAACCAATATGACTAGAAGTAACAGAGAAATACTTATTCTACATTTCTAGAAGGTACATGTATGCAAGAGTGAGAAATTTATATGCAGTTGCCAGGTGCATGGGAAACATCATATAGAGGGCTTTCTCCTTCATCCCTGCTGAACAACCTCTCTTATTTTTTTTTTTTTTTCATTTGATTCTTCTTTGAAACAACAGAACTGAACCCTTAATTCTAAGCTATTTGTCATGAAGAGGTTCTACACTGGTCAGACTTCTGCAAAAAGAATATAATCAGTAACTATTGTTTCACTTGCTATCTTTATGATTTATATGATCAGATAAAATTCATAGCATTTGTTTTTAAGACATCTTACAAATCCATACATTTTCTAGGCTGTACACATAAAGCAATTAATAAATTCAGCATGAAACATGAAGCTGTGAGTTATGCAGTTCATGCCAAACCTGAATCTTTATACTGCAGATCCTGTAGAAAAGATTCCACATACTATAAAGTGAAGCTACTATAGAAATGTTTCAGAGTTTTTTAGAAATGTTATTGATGCTGTCTTCTGAAAATAATCATCTGTAAAATAAAGCTGTCTTACAAAAAAAAAAACATCCCCAGCTACAGGACTCCAAGGATGAAAAAAATGTAAATTAACTTTTAAGTTACAATGCTGTACCACGGGCACAAATTCTGCAGTTGATTGTGTCAGGACAGGAAACTAGGAAATGAAGGTTATGGAGTGGTCCTTCTCTTTCTTACACTCTGTCTCTTCGGAAAATCAGTTACAAATTTGTGACTTAATACACATCTATGGAAGGAGCACATATATGTACTTTTCCTCTTTTTGTCCTTTTTTATGCCTTAGGTGGTGTTGATGTTATTTCTATATTGCACATTGCATATTGCATGCATGTGTGTATATAAGTAACAAATACCTGTCTGAGTATTTGTGGTTTATTTTTAATCAGTTCTACAGTGAACTAATATCCAGAAAGCTGTAGCTTTGAGTATGAAAAAAATATCAACATGATAAATTGGAGACTAAAAAGGGCTAAGACAAAATATAATACTCAGATACCTGAAATAGTATTCTATTCAGGGTCAAGATCCAGCGAAATTCCGGAGATGCAAAGAAATACAGATAATTCCAAGGTTACAGCCTTAACCTGAGAGTACAGACTATCCTGAGGAAGACTTCTGATTAATTAAATGTCCATAGGCAGGAGTACAAGAGTATTTCAGAGGTCTATACAAAGCATAATAACAGCATAGAAATGGTAAAGAAAGTAGAGCAGACATAATCAAATACAAAATTAATTCTAAAGAAAATTTGTTTGCATCTTACATTTGTCTTTGGGTTAAAGTAATCTCTGCAGAAGTATTCTAAGATACCAATCCAAATAACATTTATTTGTATAATTTGCTAAATCCGCAGAACAAATTTTACCTGTGTGAACTTAATTTTGTTATTGGAACCTTAACGCATTGTATGAAAAGTTAAAATATATAATCAACAAAGAACTCACTCCTTATGCATTTAACAATTCATATGAAATGAAAACATAGCAAGTTCATTTATAGTATCTCTCATATTCTCGTGCTTACTGTCTTATTCCAGATTCAAACACCACAATTTAGGTATTTACATATAGATGCCAATTTATGATAAAGATATCTATCTTCTCATAGTAGTCAATAAAGATCTGGACAACCTACACAAAGAGGGATTCAGACAAGCAAATGTAGGTTTTTGATGTAGTTTTCTAAACAGACTCCTCTAATGTCATATACTATCTAACGTCATATATTATCTAACTATCTAACATTGCTGATCCAGATGGCTTGAGGTGTCTTGTTCTGTCTATCATATCTGTCATCTCTGTAAGAAGCTATGTTTGGTTGTATTAGACATTACTGCTGGTCACGTGTATTGGGAAAACAAATCAAGCACTGTGCATCCACATCACAATAAATTGAAGAGCTCTCTGTACACGCTGTTTGCCTTGATTCAATGTTCAGTTACTGTAACAGAAGATTTGACAACTCGTTTGTGTTTAGACACCAAATTTACAAGGATTTGGTGCATTCACACAAGCAGATCCATTCTGTGTAGGTATGACAAAGAATACAAAAGATAGTTGTGGCAGCTATTGCAGCAGATGATGATACTATAGGGTATCTTAAATAGCATAAGCTGCATATACAGAGACCACTGAATCAAGGCTCAGCATCTGAAGCTGTTGTGGTTAAAGATCAAATTGGTATGGCAGAAACCACATGGGGTTAGTTTCTGAAACGCTTTGACCATGGACATGTTGCAATTGAACTGCATGACTTCCCCATCTTACAGCGGAATCAAACTGGTAAAGGAGTAAAGTTGGGCAAGTGGTCCTGGGACTGCACTGTGGGTGCTCCCTTCATGGTCTGAAGCATTTGCACCACCTGGACTCAGCTGTGGCTGACAAAGGGCAGGTCCTCCTCCTGCTCTGGGCACCCTGCAGCCCATCTACTAGTCAAACACTGCCAGCTATGCCTAATGTAAAAGTTCAACCTGGAACCCAAATTTGGTTACTCTTTAAAGTATTTCTAGTTCATAGAAATACTATGAATAAATAAGTGTTTATATAGTTTAACTTAAAGAAAAATTATCTAAGATTCTGTAAACTTGCGTGCATAGAATCATAGAATCAGCGGGCAATTCTATATTGGACTGGCGCATACTTTGTTGGGTTAAGAGCTGGCTGGATGGCCGGACCCAGAGCGTTGTGGTGAATGGAGTCAAATCCAGTTGGAGGCCGGTCACTAGTGGAGTCCCCCAGGGCTTGGTACGGGGGCCAGTCCTCTTTAACATCTTCATCGATGATCTGGACGAGGGGATCGAGTGCGCCCTCAGTAAGTTTGCAGACGACATCAAGTTAGGTGCGTGTGTCGATCTGCTCGAGGGTAGGAAGGCTCTGCAGGAGGATCTGGATAGGCTGGACCAATAGGCCAAGGCTAACTGCATGAAGTTCAACAAGGCCAAGTGCCGGGTCCTGCACCTGGGGCACAACAACCCCAAACAGAGCTACAGGCTGGGAGATGTGTGGTTAGAAAACTGCTCGTCAGGGAAGGACCTGGGCGTATCGGTTGACAGTCAGCTGAATATGAGCCAGCAGTGTGCTCAGGCGGCCAAGAAGGCCAACAGCATCCTGGCTTGCATAAGAAACAGCGTGGCCAGCAGGTCCAGGGAAGTGATTTTCCCCCTGTACTCGGCTCTGGTGAGGCTGCACCTCGAGTACTGTGTTCAGTTTTGGGCCCCTCGCTACAAGGACATGGAGGTGCTTGAGCGAGTCCAGAGAAGGGCTACGAAGCTGGAGGAGGGTCCGGAGAACAAGTCTTATGAGGAGCAGCTGAGGGAGCTGGGACTGTTTAGCCTGGAGAAGAGGAAGCTCAGGGGTGACCTTATCGCACTCTACAGGTATCTGAAAGGAGGCTGTAGCGAGGTGGGGGTTGGTCTATTCTCCCACGTGCCTGGTGACAGGACGAGGGGGAATGGGCTAAAGTTGCGCTAGGGGAGGTTTAGATTGGATATTAGGAAGAACTTCTTTCCTGAACGGTTTGTTAGTCACTGGAATAGGCTGCCCAGGGAAGTGGTTGAGTCACCATCCCTGGAGGTCTTTAAAAGACATTTAGACGTAGAGCTTAGGGATATGCTTTAGTGGAAGATTTGTTAGCGTTAGGTCAGAGGTTGGACTTGGTGATCTTAGAGGTCTCTTCCAACCTAAACTATTCTGTGATTCTGTGACTCTGTGAATCAGAGAATATCCCGAGTTGGAAGGGACCCATAAGAATCCTCAAGTCCAACTCCTCGCACCACACAGGTCTACCCAAAAGTTTAGACCATGTGACTTAGTGCACAGTCCAATCGCTTCTTAAATTCAGACAGGCTTGGTGCAGTGACTACTTCACTGGGGAGCCTGTTCCAGTGCGCAACCACCCTCTCGGTGAAGAACCTGCTCCTGATGTCTAATCTAAACTTCCCCTGCCTCAGCTTAACCCCGTTCCCGCAGGTCCTATCACTGGTGTTTATGGAGAATAGGTCACCCGCCTCTCCACTCCCCCTGGCGAGGACGCTCTAGACCGCGATGAGGTCTCCCCTCAGCCTCTTCTTCTCCAGGCTGAACAGGCCCAGTGACCTCAGCCGCTCCTCATATGTTTTCCCCTCCAGGCCCTTCACCATCTTCATCACCCTCCTCTGGACACTCTCCAACAGCTGAATGTCCTTTTTGTACTGTGGTGCCCAGAACTGCACACAGTACTCAAGGTGAGGCTGCACCAGCGCAGAGTAGAGTGGGACGATCACTTCCCTCGACCGACTAGCAATACCGTGCTTGATGCACCCCAGGATACAATTGGCCCTCCTGGCTGCCAGGGCACACTGCTGGCTCATATTCAACTTGCTGTAAATCATGACCCCCAGATCCCTCTCTGCGGGGCTGCTCTCAAGCATCTCATCACCCAGTCTGTATGTATAGCCAGGGTTGCCACGTCCCCGGTGCAGGACCCGGCACTTGCTTTTGTTAAACTTCATGTGGTTGGTGATCGCCCAGCTCTCCAGTCTGTCCAGATCTCTCTGCAGGGCCTTTGCACTCTCATCCAAGTCCACAACTCCTCCAAGTTTGGTGTCATCAGTAAATTTGCTCAAAACACCTTCTAGTCCTATATCCAAATCATTTATAAAAATATTGAAGAGGACTGGCCCTAAGATGGAGCCTTAAGGGACCCCACTAGAGACCTTCCGCCAGCCTGATGTGGCCCCATTTACCACAACCCTTTGAGCCCTGCCCATCAGCCAATTGCTCACCCATCGTATGATGTTTTTGTTAAGTTGTATGCTGGACATTTTGTCCAGTAGGATCCTATGGGAAACTGTGTCAAAAGCCTTGCTGAAGTCCAAAAAGATCACATCAGCTGGTTTCCCTTGGTCAACTAGACGGGTGATCTTATCATAGAAGGAAATCAAATTTGTTAAGCAGGACCTACCCCTCATGAACCCATGTTGGCTGGGACCAATGACTACATTGTCTCCCAGGTGCACTTCAATAACTTCAAGAATCATCTTCTCCATAATTTTACCAGGCACTGATGTTGACTGACAGGCCTGTAATTGCTAGGGTCTTATTTCTTACTCTTCTTGAAAATTGGCACAACATTTACCAGGTTGCAGTCTACTGGTACCTCTCCAGATTCCCAAGATCGTTGAAAAATAATTGAGAGAGGTCCCGTGGTGACGTCAGCCAGCTCTTTAAGCACCCTGGGATGAATCCCATCCAGACCCATGGACTTGTAGGGATCCAGGTGGAGCAGCAAATCCTGCACACGTTCACGGTCAGCTGGGAGTTTGTCATTCCCACCGTCAAGGTCCTTCAGCTCAGGGCACTCTGGGTCCCAAAGCCCATCATCAGCGTTGAAAGGTGAAGAAGGCATTAAACATCTCTTATTTGCCTATGTCATTGTCTGTGAGGAGACCTTCCCCTTCAAGCAGCGGACCTATGTTTTCTTTGGTTCTCATTTTTATCTTTACATATCTAAAAAAAACTTTCTTAAATATCTCCCACAGACATGGCCAGCTTCAACTCTAGTTGGGCTTTGGCCACACAAATTTTCTCCCTACAAATACAAACTGCATCCCTGTATTCCTTCTTTGTCGTCCGACCTTCCTTCCAGCAGCCATACACTTTCTTTTTTTTTTGCCTAAGCTCCAGTAGAAGATCCCTGGTCAGCCAGGCTGGCCTCCTGCCCCACCTGCCTGACTTCTGATATTTTGGAATTGCCTGATCTTGTGCTTTTAGGAGGCAGTGCTTAAAGATTGACCAGCACTGATGGACACCCATGCCTTCAAAAGCAGTTTTCCAGGGGACCTTGCCAACTAGTTCCCTGAGCAGCCTGAAGTCCGCTCTCCCCATACCCAGGGCTGAAGTTTTGTTGGCAGTTTTCCTTCTGACACCATAAATTCTAAATTCAACCACTTCATGGTCACTATGACCAAGACAGCCGCCAGTTGCCACGTCTCCCACAAGACCCTTTCTGTTCTCTAGCAACAGGTCTAGGAGTGCACCGTTCCTAGTTGGCTCCCTTAGCACCTGCACCAAGAAGTTATCATCGAGGTGATTTATGATCTTCCTGGACTTGCTTGTGTCAGCCATGTGGTGATCCCAGTTGATGTCTGGCAAGTTGAAATCCCCCCTAAGGACAAGGGGAGTTGATCTCGAGGCATCTCTCAGTTCTGCAAAGAATAATTCATTCGCGTTGTCGTCCTGGCCAGGTGGTCTGTAATAGACTCCCACAACGACATCCCCTTTATTTGTTCGTCCCTTAATCCTTACCCAGAGGCTCTCAACTTTGCCATCACCAACCTGAAGTTCCACACAGTTCAGCCCATTCTTCACATACATCGCCACCCCTTTGTTGTTCTGACTGTCATGTTCTAGACCCTCATGTCTGTTATATAAGGGTAGGTGGGAAGTTGAGGTGGGCAGGGACAGGGCTTGCCTACCACCCCGAACAAGAACCTGCCTTCATTCCCCCCCTTGGCCTAGATCCCCTCCTACTGCCTGGCAGAATGAGGGAACTTTTGTCTTCTGCACAGCAGGAGACACTTGTGCTGTGGCAGGCTCGTGGGTCTGTCTCAGAGAGGGTAGAGTACAGCTCCACCAGTCAATTTCCCTCTCTGACCCCCTGATGCTCCTCAGCCTGCTCACCTCCTCCCAAAGCTCCACTACCTGGCTGAGCAGCTCTTCAATCTGGGCACACCTCCCACAGGCATAACCCTCGCTGCTGCTGTCGGATACTGACAGAATACTCGGGCACACCCTGCAGTCCAAGACCTGGATGGCCGCATGTTTCCCCGAGCCCTCTGTCTGAGTAGCCACATCGGTGACTGTGGCTGGAGAGGCCGCAAGATATGTGGAGGCCATGGTTTTCTGCCTGGTTGATACCATGGCTAGGTTCCTTGCAAGCAGGTTTCAAGTACCAAAGGGAAAGACTGCTACAAAGGAGCCCTGAGGAGCCCTGCCTGCGTCAACTGCCACACCCCCGCCCTTCTGACACGCCATGCCCTGTTTGCCCGCCCTGTTCGCCATGCTTCTGGTCACTCGTGCTCCCTAGGGGCTGCCTTTGAACAGCCGGTGAGGGGGCGCTGCCGGCCTCGCCTACGCCTTTGCGAGGGCTGCTCCGGGTGGCCTCGATGCCCAGAAAAAAGCCCTGCCTGTTTCGATCCTGCACTCTGCTGCAGAACACATCTGCCCTGGAGCCAATTGCCTTGGCAAGTGGCCATATACTGTATAATTCCACTACACACACATAAAGCCAAAGGGGCTTAATAGAAACATGTCTGCATCTCAGAACACGTAGGACCTGGAATCAGAACCTTACATAAAGATTGCAAGTTCAAATCTAATTGCAGATGCAAAGGGAAAATACATTCATCTTAACTATTATAAATCGGGTTGTATCTGAAAGTTAGACAAGTGATATATAACTTTCCCTCTCAAATATAATGTTTATAAAAAAAAAAAAAGAAAAAAACAAGAAAAAAAAAAAAAGAGCAAACATGACAACAATCAACCATAAAGGCTTTTTCTTTTGCTGATGACCTTTTACACCAAGTAATTGTTTCTGACACATATACAAAACAAGACAGAGCTGATTTTTCTACACAGGATTGTGCACCTACAAATTTTTTCAGTCTTTGATTTAATACAGCCGGTGGCCTTGTAAGATCTCTTTTCATTTACAATTGTTAGTTCTAGAAAGCAGTGCACTACTAAAGCAACTGAGTATATAACAATATATCAATTTAAAATAATTATATATTATATATTATATAATATTATATATATCAATTTAAAATAAATATAACAATTTAAAATAATTAATGAAAGCAAGATTTCTGAAATAATGAAAGTTTTGTCTGTCAAAGCAGACTTTTCAGGGATCTTTGATGTAGACACTAATATTTAAAACACTATATGTTTTTATAACACCTATCATATTGTGTCATGCTCTAGCTAAACCATCAAGGCCCTAGTGCAGTATAGAAGTGTTGTATGACAAATAACTGTAATTAAGTAAACCCCTGTGACGTATAGTCTTAGAAAGACAAGACACAACCGATAATCAGATCAGGCATAAATGGCATTGGCTAGGATAATAGATTTATAACACTTCATCGCAATATATTAAGAAGGTCTCTCCTTCAGTTGTCAGATTGGTCTTCAGAGCTAGAATTCTCTGCATTTTCTCAAAGATCTGTTTCAAAGCAAGAGACTAAAACCAACACAAAACAAAACAAAAACACTATGATTTACATCTGGCGTCAGAGTGTATTTGATTTTGAAATGAAGATGTGAATTTTCAATAGTGAACGTATGTTCATCACAGAACATTTTATTAAAAGTTTTGTTGAATTGTCCACTTCTTCAGATTTCCAGAGCAAATCATATGGTCTACATTAGCTACATTAGAAATTATAAATCTTATTCCTAATCTCTTAAGTGAAATTCCACAGTCTTTATGGTGCAGATGCTCAAATGATCAAATAATCTGCTTTTTTTTTTTCTTTTTTTTTTTTCTTTTTTTTGGAAGTTAGTTATAATGAACGGTGTGTCTGTGGTCAGACAGGTGAAAACTAAAACACTACACTAAGCGATGTAACTGGTGGCATTTATCTGTTTTTAGCTATCGTATATAAGAACATGTTAGTCAGTCACAACACAATACTTTTTGAGAAGAGAAAATTATTCTGCCTTCACTTTCCATGTTGTTTAAATCCACACAACTCAAAAAGATGAGTGGAGATATTTGAGAATCATTTATCCTTTAGGTCCATAGTACAGATATACTAATAACAGATACACAATATGATTATTGATATTATATTGGTTGTAGGTTAAAACTACATATAAACATATTATTTAACACGTCATATGGGAATCTGACTCAGTTTCTATTAGTCTCTTCCAGTTTCACCATTTTCTTTCCCTTTTTATTAACAAGTTTCACTCTCAAGTTAGGGTAATATTAGTAGCAGCTTTCTCAGTGTCTTTTTTTTTTTTTTTTTTTTTTTTTTTTTTTTTTTTTTTTTT
>NC_048893.1:132009359-132042763 GCF_011077185.1 Oxyura jamaicensis
TTTTTTTTTTTTTTTTTTTTTTTTTTTTTTTTTTTTTTTTTTCCTTTAAGGAGTAAGTTTAAAGAATCCAATTTAAACTGCATTTTAGGTTTCTCCTTATTTTGGAAACTACTGCAGTCTATCTGCAATCTATCACAATTCTCTTGATCTCACAGTGACAATTATTCAATACTCCATCCCAATCCAAATATCATTTAAGAAAAGTTAGGTAAATCTACCCAGCCTGGTGGGTACTGGCTCCTGGCTACTGGCAGGAATAGTGAAAATGCAGCCAAAACAAAACATCATTAGCACAGCAGAACAAGTGAGATTAAGAGGTTCTGAAGTTCTCTGACCTATGTCTGGGTCTATGTCCTATATATCTTCCTATCAAAGGGGGGAAAGATAAACTGTTTATGATATTCAGGGGTGTCACAGCCTGAGTTATGAAAGCATCCTTTGGGAAGTCACATGAAACATGGTGCTCATCTGAAGACTTTCATTGTGATGCACAAGATTTTCTTGTCTTTTTAGTTGTTGGTTTCTTTTCCTTTTTTTTTTTTTTTTTTTTTTTTTTTTTTCCTACTTCCTCTCATCTACTGTACTAGTTTTCCAGATTTCCTTAGTCCTTTGATAGAACAGAGTTTCCCTCTGATACTTAAACTCTTTAAACTGTTTAAACTTAAACTACTTAAACTGTTTTGTGCTGTTTTGTGTTACTTCTACCCTAACAATAGAGAAATGATTAACCTATCTGAAAGAAGCAAGTGAAGGAGACATTGATAATTTTCCTGCTATTTCTTTCCAGAAAGGTTTGTTCCTTCTGGCATTTGGGGAGTTGGTCAGACAAAGAACAGAAGCTTCAAACATATAAACTTTGGCCAAAACTATCCTGAGCTACTGTAACTGCTTGGAGTTTTCTGCCATAAATTATTGGTAGGGCCTATCTTAGATATTTATGGTCAAAATAACTTTGAGTGGGGGGTCCTTTCTGCCTCAGGATAGAGTTTCATAATGTATTGTATGTTGCAACACATTAGCACTAAATTAGAAAGAGAGATGACTACCAATGTTATTTACCTAGAATAATTCCTTTACCATGTTCCAAAAAAAAGCATTTGGAAAAATCTCAGTCATATTGTGACAACTATTCAATAAGAATGAAAACTGAATACAAGAAACTCCTTCTATTTATTACTGATTTCATTATTTATCTATTAATGAGAAGGTTCATAGTCCAAATTCTAAACGAAGTCAAGCAGAATTCAGAATGGAAAACACAGCACAAGCAAGTATAGTGAAAACAGATTAGGGATTATCTTCTCAGTAAACAAGTCACTTTGACTGTAATTTATTCATAAAATGACTCAGCACTCAAGAATATTATTATTTTGTTTTATTTTATTTTATTTTATTTTATTTTATTTATTTTATTTTATTTTATTGATATTTTTTCCATTTGATTATCTGCTGTGGTGGTTTTACCGTGCTAGGCATCGGAACACCACAACCGCTCTCTCACTCCCCCTCCTCAGATGAGGAGGGGAAGAAGTAAAGGAAAGAACAACTCACGGGGTGAGATAAGGATAATTTAATTAAAGAGAAAAATATATTATTAAGGAAATATTTTTAATTAAACAATTCAACTGAAGGGAAAAAAAAAGGGAAAAGGGAAGAGGGAGGGGGAAAGGGAATAACAAAACAAAACAAGGAAAGGCTATGTGGAAGTGCAGGGGAACGAAATTACTCTCTACTTCCCACAAATGAGCGATGCTTGACCACGTCCTTGAAGCAGGGCCTCAGCGCACAGAGCCGGTGTTCGGGAGGAGGACAGACGTTTTCGCAACGAGAGCCCACCCCTCCCCTCTTCTTCCTTTTCCCACCTTTTATTGCTGAGTGTGACATCATATGGTATGGAATATCCCTTTGGTTGGTTTAGGTCAGCTGCCCTGCTGATGTTTCTTTCTCACTTTTTTGCCCACCCCCTAGGAGGGTTAGAGAGAGTCCTGATGCTGTGCCAGCACTTCTCAGCAGCAGACACAACACTGGTGTGATACCACTGCTGTTCTAGCTACAAGTGCAGAGCGCAGCACTGTATGGGCTGCTGCACGGAAAGTTAACATCCCAGTACATCTGCTCAGTCAAGTAACATACCCAAATATGCCTGGAATATACATTCTATTAAACCTTCTGAATCTTGACAAAGTGGGATGGATGTTTCATCCTTCATTTCTGTTCTGAGGATATGATATAGAAAATCACTTGTAAATGAGAGTGATAAAGATAATAACTATAGATAAAAAATCAATTCTTAATATTTTGCCTTTATTTATTTATTTTCTCATGGATCTGATCTGTTGATGTTTTTTTTCTTTTATGTATTCATCTATTTTAACCTTTTAGTATAACCCAAGAGGGGTACATGCAAAAAAAGGCAGGGATCTGGGACAATTTTGTATGAATAACAACAGCTAAAGGACTTAGCCTGAAGGACTAGCTTTGATATCTCACCATGCTAGATGGACACACAGTTATGAAAAAAATCTTAAAGGAGAAACTTAGGAGTGATGGAACCAAAACAGTAACTAGAGAGTAGTCAGAGCTATAGACTCTGCTAGGAGAATATGGCAGGACAGTCTTCCAGTATAGCCGGTCAGGCAGAATGTGAGAGGACAGCCTCAGGATAATGTCACAGAAGCTGAAGTTTGAGGAATATATAAAATTATAATAATAAAAATGATTAGAATACCCTATCATCAGGATGTAATCTCCCTTGAAATTTCATTGTTGTGTTTTCCACTTGAACTTTCATTGCCTGATGGTTCTGAATCAGGTCTCCATAAAACAATTGAATTTCTATTCACATTTCTTTCATCATTGTTTTTGAAAGGACTCCATCTGTACAAACTTTCAGAAGTAAAAAAAAAATCATTGTGATGGACTTACACAGTAGCCAACATGGATTTAAAGAGTGTACTAAAATGTAAGAGGCAAGTTTTTGTCTATGTTTATGTTTCTATTCCCCAGATATTTTGTCATTTTTGCATGCAAAATGTGTAGAAATTAAAATAATAAATAAATAAATAGATAACGTGGAAATAAGAAGGGCTCAAATACATGCAAATATGAAGAAATGTCATTTAAACACATTTGGGAATTACATAATGCAATTTAGTATTTGGCAGGGCAATATAAGCAAAAAAGCAAAGTTGTTTCCTTTCAGTTATATTTGTTTGAAATAATACTTAAAAAAAAAAAAAAAAAAAAAAAAAAAAAGATAAAACTCTTCCTAGTAGGAACCTATTTATATTTTACTATATAAATTAAGAAACATGAAGACACCAAAATATTATCTATCATTAATAGGATATACTTTTTCATATGAAAATGCTTTTGAAGCCACAAAAGCATTTCCCTTGGGTAATTCAGTATATATGTACATGCCTGTTTAATTCTTGATTCAGTGTTCTATGACTGTAAGTCAGCATAAAAATATAAGAGAAAATAATTCTCTTTCAGATCTTAACCTTATATGCAACTATCAGAAATATATCTATAAAGTGATCAAGTAGAAGTAATAATTTGAGCTATAGATACACAAAACAAACATTTTTTGCAATGTTTGCTAAATATGCTAATACATATATTTATGTATTATTATTTATTTTTTCTCCATTGGAGCAGAATTTCTGCAGAATGAAACTGCAGTCTGGTGATTTTAATTTAGATCTCCGCGTTGCTACTTGAGATTTTGCACACAGCATGGATTAACATGAGAGATACATAAAACAAACAGGTCTTTAGTGGATAACTTTACATTTCTAGAGTACTTGAAGAACAAAAATCTGAATTTATTTTTGTTCTTCCAGACAGAGTTTCTTTAGTACCTCTACATGCTTGATATTCAAGAAGTTTGCATACCACCATTCCAGTGGTATTCTAGATATCTACCATTATATCTATACTTCAGACATGCATTCTGTCTGAGACAGAGAACAATCAGTTATCAATATGGATTTTCTTCTTTCTCTTTGTTTTTTAACTATTTTTTATTCTATGTGCAGCAGCACCACTTGCTGTGCAGAATATTGAATACCTTTTAAAAATGTTTTCTTTTTTTTCCCTGCTTTAGCATCCTGTAAGCTTACATTCAAGTGTGGTGAGAGATCCTATCAAAATAATAATAATAATAATAATAATAATAAACAGACTCTGGATTTCAGTTCAGAGCATATTTTCAAAAAGGTTTCATAAACTTATAACTTTAAAATAAATTTGATGAATAAAAAGTCATAGTGTTTGCAAGATGCAGCAAAACATGTATAACCTTGAAGCTCCTTAACCCTCAATTATTCTTTATCTCCCCAAAAGCAACTTAGTAGTCATATTCTTACTTTTTGACAAAAACAAAAAGCAAAAAAGAAAACAAACAAACAAACAAACAAAACAACACTCACTTATCCAGAAACCTTGGGATTATATAAGACATTGCAATTTAATATTTTTTTTCCAATACTAGGTCAAAGAATTTGCAAATGGATAGACTACAGATCTAAAGAGTGTCCATCAAAAAGGCAATCATTTCTACAGGTATAAATTTTCACATTCCACAGTCCAGCCCACATTTTAGCCCAACAACTAATCATAGTCAATGACACTTCTATTCTGTGACAAGGGATCTTTTTACTTTGGTATGAAAACAAAACCCTCGAAATTCAGGAGAATAGATTGTTTTGTTGTTTTTCTTTTTGGTTGGTTAGTTAGTTAGTTAGTTAGTTTTGTATATGTTTTTCTTTCTTTTTTGGGGGTAGGGGGAGTTTTTAGTGTCTTAGGGCTCTGAGGGCAGGAAAGAGAGTTTGATATTGTTGGCTTTTTTTTTTTTTTTTTTTTTTTTTTTTCCCCCAGATGTATCACTTGTTCTAATAAAACACTTTTTTTATTATTATTATTTTTCTTCAAGCCTATCCTGTTTACATAATTTTATCTTAAGAAATGACATTACTAATCACATTAAATTAATATCCCACAGCTGTATTTATTATGCCACTGCTTCTGTTCATACCTCTGTTGGTACAATTAGTACTTTTTGCAAGTCTGTTGCTCTAAGTTAACTGTTAGCTATACTTTTGCAGTCACCCTGCAGGTATGATTTGTGCACCTTCCTTCCCGTGCGTTTTATCAGTAGTGATTTATATCCATGACCAATCAATGTCATCAATGAAAATGTTGAAAAGAACCATGCCCAATACTAATTTCTACAGAACACCATATACAAGAAAATTCAGTAATAACTCACCTGTCTATTAGCCAGTTCATGATCTACTTGTTGTATGATTCAATCCTTTCATTAGAGTGTCATATGGTATTAAGTCAAATACTTTATGAAATTTCAGCTCTATTTACCAAATCCATAATCTTATCAAGGCTGACAGTAAAATCTGATTTGCTTGACAAGATTTATATTCCAGTAAATCATGTTGACTACCAATAATTATATTCTCACCATTTAATTCATTATGATTTAAATCCTATATCAGTTTATTTCCAGTATTGTCCAAGACTTATTCCAAGACTGTTTCAGACAACTCCCAGAGCTCTTGGATGGAACTGGTGCAGACTTGCTGGTTTAAATTCATATATAAGCTGTGCCTTTATACTCAAAGTTTGCTAACGATGCTCAGTAAAAAAGAACACAAAGTCTTTTTTTAAAAAAATATAATAATAATAATAATAATAATAATAATAATAATAATAATAAAAGCAGAGGAATAAGTTGTTCATTGCTCCTTCCAGACGAGTTTTCTTCTAGGCACCTGCTGCTAAATAATATAGACTACAATCAGATTCCAGGTCTGCTGTAATTCAGAAGATGATCAGAGAATTTGAGTCACGTGAAGCATTTCATGACACAGTCATTTACTATTATCCAAAAATTGTAGCTTTTGTAAATTACCTTTTCCTTGGGAATGAAGATGGGGAAGTTGTGGGTCACAATCAATATTCCTTGGAACATCTTTCATATATTAAGCTGTTATTACCAATAGAATACAGCTTTTATAACAAATCATAATAATTTATATAGAAGACTAATTCATTTAGTAGAAGAAATTAAAAAAAAAAAAAGAAAAAAGAAAAATACAATTCCCTTTGAACCTGTCAGAACCATCTGTAACACTCCCAAAGTCTTGCCACAGATCTACGTTGGCTTCCATGGGCAACAGATGCTCCAATGAAATGCAATGTTGTTCTAACTCATTCTGTTATAACCAAAAAAGCTAAGAAATGCAATGTTGTTCTAACTCATTCTGTTATAACCAAAAAAGCTAAGAAAACTTATTTTTCCATCAGGATCAGGTGTCCTCCAAATAGGACGCACCACGAATAATTCACCAGCAGAAAATTCACCAGCACCCTAAACAGAAGAATGATGACAGCAACTTTATGGTTTTCCATGTATTTTATGCTTTCCTTTTTGTTGGCCAGAAAAACAAGCTACAATTATAGACGTGTATATTCCAAACCTCTATTCAAAAAGAAAAATATAAACAAAAGAAAAACCCTTTCTAAGATTTATGAAGGCTGGAATAAGTAAGATACTGAAGGAAATGACTAACCCAGAACAAATGCACACTTTAAAAAACAAAAACAAAACAACAACAGCAACAAACACAAACAAAACAAAAAAGGAAGAAAAAAAAGTTCATTTTTGTCAACCAAGAAGAACCACAAGACACCATGCTCTAAAACACACAAGTGGTCTTGGCCAGACCACTTGGACATGTACATCTTTATGCTAATGAGTGTATGGGTGTAAAAATATGGATGGACAAAATCTAAGTAAGTACTGGGATTGGGAAAAATCAGATGACTTAAAGATTTTGTAAATAAATATCAGTATGCCCTGCTCTAAGATCTCAAACTGAATTTCTACATTAATTTCCTATATTAATTAAATTAAATGTTGATATGAAAAACTTTGATTAAAAGCCAGGACAAGGTGACATTGACCAGGGAAAAATAATTTAATTGTCTTCCTGTCATGCATGAAGTCAAGAAGAATTTGGACAACACTCTCAAAAACACAGTTTGTTTTTTGGGTGGTCCTGTGTGAGGCCAGGAGCTGGACTTGATCATCCTTGTGGGTCCCTTCCAGATCAGGATGAACTAGCTATTTGGAAGATAAGGAGAATAGACAGTTAGAAAGGATAGTAACAACTCAGACATACACTTTACAATGAGATTGTCAGGACTGGGAGGAGCAAGCACTTAGTTTCTCTTATCCCACTAAAGAGACATCCAGTACAGCACCTGGATGATTACTTGTTCCATTTAGGTTAGTCAGTGAATAAGTATATTAATGTGCCATGTCAATCTGCTACATCTTGTAATGTTTTGCTCTACCTGATATGTGCTCATTAGTAAGAATTTTAGTGTCATTGCTTCTATTTTTTATGGTCATCTTAATCCTATAAAATAACCCTTGCGACACTCTCTACATAGATTCTGCTTTAAGAGTCAGGTTACTGACTTTTGCCTTCTGTAGAGAACTCCTTTCTCAAGTTCCTAATTACTTTGCCCAGTCACTGTGCACACATTGAAATGTCTTTGTTTATGTCTTTCAGTCAGTACATGCACCAATTATGCATCTTGGACACTATACTGAATATCTTCACACAATGGCTCAAGTTGGAAGGGATATTAAAGGCCATCTAGTTCCAACTCCTCTGCCATAGGCAAGGATGCCACCCACTAGATCAGGTTGCTCAGGGCCTCATCTTACCTGGCCTTGAACACCTCCAGGGATAGGCCATCCACATTTCTGGGCAACCTGTTCCAGTGCCTCACCACCCTCTAAGAGAAAAATTCCTCTGGACCTGTTCTAACAGGTCCACATCCTTCTTGTGCTGGGTGCCCCAGACCTGAATGCAGTACTCCTGGTGAGGCCTCACAAGGGCAGAGCAGAGGGGAACAATCACCTCCCTCAACCAGCTGGCCACTCCTCTGTTGATGCAGCCCAAAATGCAGTTAGCCTTCTGGGCTGCAAGAGCACACTGCTGACTCATGTCAAGCTTTTCATCCATTAGAACTCCCAAGTCCTTCTCTGCAGGAATTCTCTCAATTTCTTCTCCCACTCATGTCCTGGATTGCCCCAGTCCAGGTGCAGCACCTCATTAGGTTCACTTGGGCCCAGTTCTCAAGCTTTTCCAGGTCCCTTTGGCTGGCATCCTTTCCTTCTATTGTACTAACTGTACCACTCAGCTTGGTGTCATCTGCAAACTTGCTGAGTGTGGACTCAATCCCACTATCTATGTCATTGATTAAGATATTAAACAGTACCAGTCCCAATGATTCAAATGTTCTCATTGTGAATTATGCTTCATCTAGCTGATGTGAGACCACAAATATCCTGTTGTGATTCATCTAGGCTCAACTCTGTTTCAGTTAACCTAGCCCTCCATAACCCGACTGTAAGCAGTTAATCACATGTTCTTCTCAGCCCTCTGTCAGAGAGTATATTACATTAACTTTTTAACACAAATGGATCAGAGTTGCTGAGTTTCAGGGAAACAGTTCCTGCTTTCCCTGCGTATAAAACTAACACACCACTTTGAAAGTAAGCTTTAACTTCACAATAGGATTTGGCTTAAATGAGGAAGGAAAAAAAAAATAATGCACTTGCAAATATAGTCTTTACACATTCACAGTGTACCTTCATCAACTGAAGGTTAAACATGATATTGGTAATATTTAGAATACAGGAATAACAGAAGGACAACATTGAAAAACAGGCTGTTCCTGACTCACAAGACCTTTTGAATTCTAGTATGAGGATAAAAACACCTGCATGACAAATGGACTTCCAGCTGAGCTAAAATATTCACAGAAGCTCATTCTGTTTCTATCTTTCTATATTAAATAATTCACTATCTTCAGCTTTTCCTCTTCATCTTGTGGGATTTCCCTCTGTAAGACCATTCCTGCTCTTCTTAAACATGGGTACATGGACATATAACTGTCAGAAGGTTCAGAACTGAAACTGACAAACCTAGGTTTTGTGTAAGTTGTATATTCAGAAAATTAATTATCCCTCTGTGAACTCAGTAGAGCTACATGGAAATACATGTAAGTTGCCAAGTTACTACCAGATGAACCAAAGCCCAGGACTGTAACAAAATTATAGTGTATGTCGATTAAGAACTCTTCAGAAGAGCACTTCAGTGACATGGCTCAGATATCAGTGCTTATACAGTCAAATATAGTCAGGATCCATGTGTATATTCTTGCGTATATATATATATATATATGTATATATATAAAAGGAAGGAAGGTGGGGGAAACATTTCTGAATGTATCTGTAAACATTCACGCTCTTATTTTTTTTGTACTTTTGCTTAGATAGGTGAACACTGCTTTTAGCAGCTTTTTTGAATTTCTGCATAATTTATTTACTTATATTTGCAACCTGACTGCTTTTCAGATTTTAATTTAAATAATACAGGCTGATATAGCTAGAATATATTTACATTCTGTGGAAAAAAAAAAAAAATGTAAAAGGACTTTCAGAATTATATAACAACCTCTGAAGGTTTGGTCTTTTATCTGTATTAAACAATAAAAGCTTTGCAACATTGAAACTGAAAATTTCATTTCCAAATGAGCCTCCAAATTCAGAAAGTTCATGTTTAAGGTTAACTTGGAACTTAAAGAAGAAAACTTTAGATGTTGGTGATATTTCCTATTTTTCCAGTTCCTGAGCACGAGCATTGCAGTATGCTAGTCCAGAATGATTCCTTTTGTACATAGTTAATAAAAAATAATTTATTTATTTTAAATATTGTCATATAAAACTGGTTATTTCTTCAAGGAGTTACGTGTCAAAGTTTTGGAAGAACCAGAGACAGCATAGCTCATCAGCAAAGCATTATGCCTAAACTAGTGAACCTCATTTAGTATGCTAAACAGCATATTAACAGAAACCTAAAGGACTTTTTCAGCCAGCACACTGCATCTTTTTGTAAGCAGCAGTGCTGCCTGAGAGCACACTGGATCTTCTGAACTGTGGTTGCCACAGAAAGTTTTGTGTTCCTTCAGGGGAAAAATATAATAAAAGAGTTATCACTTCTATTTTCTATCCTTTGCGTTTCCTTATGCTACTCTGGTATTATAGGAGAATGTCCTGGTTTTGGCTAGGATAGAGTTAATTTTCCTCCTAGTAGCTAGTAAGGGGCTGATGTTTTAATTATTGCAGAGCAGTGCTTACGCTAAGCCAAGGACTTTTCAGCTTCTCCAACGGTCCTGCCAGCGGGCAGGCTAGGGGTGCAGTGGGAGCTGGGTAAGGATAGACCCAGGACAGCTGACCCAAACTGGCCAAAGGGGTATTCCATACCATCTGACGTCATCACAGAATCACAGAATCACAGAATAGTCTAGGTTGGAAGAGACCTCCAAGATCACCAAGTCCAACCTCTGACCTAACGCTAACAAGTCCTCCACTAAAGCATATCCCTAAGCTCTACATCTAAATGTCTTTTAAAGACCTCCAGGGATGGTGACTCAACCACTTCCCTGGGCAGCCTATTCCAGTGACTAACAACCCGTTCAGTAAAGAAGTTCTTCCTAATATCCAACCTAAACCTCCCCTGGCGCAACTTTAGCCCATTCCCCCTCATCCTGTCACCAGGCACGTGGGAGAATTGACCAACCCCCACCTCGCTACAGCCTCCTTTCAGGTACCTGTAGAGTGCGATAAGGTCACCCCTGAGCCTCCTCTTCTCCAGGCTAAACAAACCCAGCTCTCTCAGCCGCTCCTCGTAAGACTTGTTCTCCAGGCCCCTCATCAGCTTCGTAGCCCTTCCCTGGACTTGCTCAAGCACCTCTATGTCCTTCTTATAGTGAGGGACTCAAAACTGAACACAGTACTCAAGGTGTGGCCTCACCAGAGCTGAGTTTTGTCATGCTAAACAATATATAGGGGTGGCTAGTCGGGGGAGGGGGGGTGGCTGCTCGGGTGTAGGCTGGGCATCGGTCAGCATGTGGTGAGCAATTGCATTGTGCATCACTTGTTTTGTACACGTTAATAGTAGTAGTACTATTATCATTATTATTATTATTTCCCTTCCTTTTCTGTTCTAATAAACTGTCTTTATCTCAACCTGCAAGCTTTCACTTCTTTTTCCCCAATTGTCTCCCCAACCCACTGAAGGGAGTGGGGAGTGGCGGTGGGGGAGTGAACGGCTGTGTGGTGCTTAGCTGCCAGCTGGGTTAAACCACAACAGGGATACAGATGAACAGGACAGTAGCTAGGTCTTTCTTAATCCAGCTGTGTTTTGAGGTGAGAAGGCCAATAGGAGCTATGGCAACTGACCCTATTAGCTGAACTATATTGAAATTCTGCTGGCCAAAATATGAATCTGTTTATTTAGAATGCTCATATAGAATTTGTATACAGCTCTTTATTCCAGCTAGCTGAAGCATATCTATAAAGCTCTGAATATAACAGTTAAATTAAAACCTAGTCACTTCATGTTGAAGTGTACTCTCATGTATAATATGACAATTATTAAAGAGCTCTGAGGTGAAAGTCTGGAATTCAAAAACCATTTATCTAGCTGAAACTAAGAGGTATTAACACTGACCAAGTTTTGTTAAAATGCCTATGCAAAAATTAAAACTTAGCTTTTGCATTAATGATTTAATCATAGTTATGCTTTTATTTTTATTTTTTTTTTAATAATGCTGCTATATTTTAGGTGTTTAAGTTTTTCACTTTAAGTTGTTATATATCAATCTGAACAATGTTCTGTTCAAGCAAAGATTGAACAGTTTAAGAGTTCCATATCCTGAAGTAATCTCTCAGAAAAAGCCACTTAAACTCCTTTTAAAGGACACAGAAGTCAATAGACTCTTTAAAAAGTCAGTGAATTTTGGATCATGGCATACAAATAAAATTTTTATCAGCTTAGTCACAACAGCTCTTTCCATTAATTAAGAATTCTCCTTTATATTCTTCCATGTGAACTGTGACCAAGTTTAAATTTTCTATTGTGTCTTTTGTGTGTGAAATAAATCATAACTGAGATTGTCAGGCCACAGTTTGTAAAGAGTCTAAAGGACTCTTCTTTGTTCTGAATAGTATTATGTATCTGTATCCTGCATCAAGCTTACCGTATTGCATAAAGTCTCAGGCATAGAAAATGTTTAGCTTTTTAGCTTTATATAGAATTTTCTGAGTTAATCTAGCAAAACTGCTCTCATAAAAGTCTGCTATTTTACTAATTTTAAAATTATGCTGCAGAGAAATTATATTATACTCTTTCTATCCTCATGCTCCTTGCCTTCAGAAAAGTTGATTTTTGTCAGAGGAATCAATTTATGTTACTGAAAATCTATGAAAAACTATACAAATCTGTCTAATTTAAAAAGTCTTGAAAAACAATATTTCCTATGCTTGAAAAAGCTTTGCCTAATCTCATTCATACATTTGAGAGGGTTCATTTGCACTTTGCAGGTTTCACCCATGGTGTTTTGCACTCTGATCTTAAAGATTTGGAATCCAGCAGCAGACAAAGCAAATAAAAGTAATGTTCCTACCATGTTTTCACAGCAGGCATCATTCTGTCACCAGCACATGAGGAAGAGGAGGCTATTGGTTTGAATAACAAGATGACAATGTCAGAAACCAAAGAATAAATCAATATAAAAGCAGATATAGAAGTCTCATACTGTGAAAATATAAAAGACGTTGCTGAAATAACGAGTAGTTGGAAAAGAGCTTAATTGTGTGTAGTGGGTTTACGTGGCAAGGTTTTGGTAGCAGGGGGCCATAGGGGTGCTTTCTGTGAGAAGAATCTAGAAGATGCCCCGTGTTAGGAAAGGGTCAAGGGCCTGGCCACTAAGCATTGTTGTTTGTGCCTCTGTGAGAACATATTTAAGAAAAGGAACAAAATAAAAATAAACTGCTACTGAACAGCAGCTGGGAGAGAGCAGTGAGAAATAGCCTTCCAGGCACCAAAGTCAGTGAAGAAGGAGAGGGAGGTGCTCCAGGTGCTGGAGCAGAAGTCCCCTGTGGCCTGTGTTGAGGACCATGGTGAAGCAGGTTGTCCCCCCTGCAGCCAATGGAGTACCACAGTGGAGCGGGTTTCCTAGCTGCAGCCTGTGGAGGAAACCACGGTGGAGCAGGTGGACCTGCACTGATGGAGGCTGCAGCCTGTGGAGGACCCACACAGGAGCAGGCCCCAGGCCAGACCTGTAGGTGTTGGAGAGGAGCCCACGCAGGAGCAAGTAGTCTGGGGGGAACTGCCACCTGTGGGGGATCCAGGTTGGAGCTGCTTGCTCCTGATGGACGGACCCTGTGGTACGGACCCGTATCTGGAGCAGTTCTTGAAGAGCTGCTGCCTGTGGGCAGCCCCCACAAGGCTCAGTTTT
Source organism: Oxyura jamaicensis (assembly GCF_011077185.1). NCBI lineage: Eukaryota > Metazoa > Chordata > Aves > Anseriformes > Anatidae > Oxyura > Oxyura jamaicensis. Next base: position 132,022,764 of record NC_048893.1, read on the forward strand.
GGAAAGATGGCATCCTGTGGGAGGGATTCCATGTGGAGCAAGGGCAGAGAGCGACCATGAAGGAGCAGTGGAGCTGAAGCGTTAGGGACTGACTGCAGCCTCCATTCCCTGTTGTCCTGCACTGCTCAGGGGGAGGAGGTGGAAGAGGGTGGATGGGAGAAAGGCATTTTTGATTTCTTTCCTTTGTTTCTCACTTCTTTAGCTTGTTAGTAATAGGCAATAAATCTTACTATCTCCCTACTCTGAGTCTGTTTTGCCCATCACAATAATTGTTGAGCAATCTCCTCATCCTTATCTCAATCCTTGAGCCCTTTGCACTGTATTTTCTCCCCCTTTCCTCTTTGAAGAGGGGGAGCGAGAGAGCAGCCATGGTGCAACTCAGCTGCCCTCCGAGTAAAACCACCACACTGAGACAGGTTTTCACAGTTTTCCTGAGGAAATATCATAGAGACCGGTAAGCAGTTAGGAGACACTGAATGAAAACAGATGAAAGCTAGGGTAATTTGAAACAGGATAGAGTTAGAGATAATGAAGAACAAGGAGCAAAGATGGCAGGAGAAGTGGCAATAACAGAAGACAGGATTTAGCAGAAGACTTGTGAAAAACTAAAGAAATGTTGATAGACTGAAGAGGAATATAGAAATTAGTTTAAAACTAGAAGGCAGTGAGAAAAAATATATATTTGGAATTAATGTCAGATAGAACACAAGAAGAGAGAAAATGGATTTCTGTAGGAATAAGACTGGGAAAATGGGAATGACATCAGAAGCGGAGACTGGGTTAGGAATGATGAGTCCATTTTGGGAAATTAGGACAGGTACAACAACGAACCAAGGACCAGGATAAGTGCAAGGAACAGAAAGCAAGACTGATCATATGACAATAGTGATGTTGGAAGTTATAAAGTTATTTGATGACGTTCATACCAGATACTGAAGTTAGAACCACACAAACTGGAAGGAACAAAAGGAATCATCTATGGAGCAAAAAGTATATGGAAATTTCCAACACGTGTATCATGTGATGGTATTACATGACTTCATGAGTCCAGAACTGAATTAAATTAATTGATAGAGTTTCTCTGTGACATTATATAGGTTTGAATTAGATATTTAATAGGTTTGAAGACTGAAGTGACTACATTGACTAGATGATTGATATCATTTGCTTGAACATTGGTGCCTAGTGGTATCTGCAGTATGATACTGCATCCACAGTGGGCTGTTAGAAACCAGTGTGAGACCTGCTCTCACTCTGAAACAGCAGCTGAAGACCAGCAAAGATAGCTAGAGCCTGTTAAATGGAACCTGTCATCAATATTTTATTTTTTACTTTATTGGACACCCAGTTTTACTAAGGCAAGAAGTTAGTGTGCTAAGTTAATTAAAATTAATTTATATTTTGAAAACAGAACTGTATACTGCTCTGTCATTTTGTAATAAAAACTAATTCTGTTAAGAAATTAGTTGTACTAGTTGTGGGCACTAAAGGAAAAGGTATTAAGCAAAGGGTTAATTTTATACAATTAACATGTTTTAATGGTCATCAGTAACTTATACCTGAGAATACACATGGAGTGATTAGGAAGAACCAGGAATGTGAACATCTGCTCATTAGTGAGCACTGTTCTTTCTGGGCCATGCATAAGGCAGATTGTGTGCAAATGTGATTATGCAATTAAGATAGGGATGCAATAAAGAGACCTAAATGCAGACTGCACAGACATCTTGCTTTCTGGCATTTATTATTTCTGAGCTTCTTCTGTTTTATAATTTTCTGAAAAGTAATGGGTTCTGATTTTTTCCATAATTATTTTATATAATTGTATGTACATTAAGCTTCCTTCAATGACTACAATAAGAAAAGTAACAGGAATTCATCTTCAACCAAAATGGAACAGAGAATAGCGCTATGTGAAATTCATCTAATAAAGGTGGCTATTTGTACAACAAAAATATACTGTATTCCTATGTCACAATAGATTGAGCTTGGGTTAGCCATTTCTTACCAAACAAGTAGAAGAATGTTGTTTATTTAGTTTTATTTTCAATTGATAAAATATAGCTATGGGCCTTAAGAACTATTACAAATAAATAAATAAATAAATAAAACAAAATAAAATACAATAAAAACAAGGACATAAAGGCAGAGGATTCAAAAGGTAGTCTCTGCCAAAAAGAAGAAAGGAACAAGGAACAAGGAACAGTGAACACATACATCATCTAAACAGATGCTTCAAGATTATCAGGCAGAAAGAGATGTGCATTGACTGCCAAAATACATAAACTTAAGAAAGAGAAGTGCTGTAGCTATATCCTATCAAATGTGGCATAACAATGCCGTTTTAACCAAATAATCAAAGGCTCCTCTCTCATTTGAAAATGTGAAGATACTTCAAAAATTAAACTATTAAAGATAATATACATCTTTTTTTTTTTTTTTTTTTTTTTTTTTTCAGTTGACTTTGATGAGGATCTGGCTGACAACCATTTTTGCAGTTGTATGAAGGCTAAGGTGAGCAAGTAAAGAATGTGCTTAAAGTTTTCAAGTGGTAATTGTGGTAAGTGGACACAGGTTTTAAGAATTATTTATGAGGGTCGGGAATTCACAAAAGAGAAAAAGTCAAGGAAATATGAAGCATAGTTAATTTACATAAAGAATTTCTCATCCTTGTTATTCCAGGCTTGTTGACTTTGGTTGAACTTATATAAGGCTGCAAAAGAACCCAGGAAATAAAATGTGTCATCAGTTTCCCACTGCTTGCTGGCATCATGATTAAATGTTGGCATCATGGCATCATAATTTTGCAGAAACTAGATTTTAAATGAGCATAGCAGGTCAAACATTCTTCTCATGGAAAGACATGGCTCACTTGGTAAGTGGGTACAAGAAAATTATATTTGCTCTAATACAGGAAAAAAAGTCATACATCTTCATTCAAAATTACAGTGTCCTTAGAGGAGATCATCTGGGGAGCAGTGACTCTGAACAGGGCATGATGGATAATTCCTCACACACAAGCATGAGCACAAGAGAGTAGTGAAAAATTGAGTTTACCTACTCAGAGTTTGTGATGATACTGCCAACACAATGGAAAATCTGAGCCTTTGTCTTAACACTTTTAGAAAATTGTGTTCACCTGGGGAGAATTCAAAAAAGACATAAGAAAGTACTGTTGGAGAGTACATCTCATGGAGAAAAATACCAGTAATTTTCCCATTTAATAAGTTCAAAGTATTTCTCTTCTCACCATGTTTGTTGTTAGACTCATCTCTCTAAACATTCATAAGTATAATATATCATGGAATCATAGAATCATAGAATATCCTGAGTTGGAAGGGACCCATAAGAATCCTCAAGTCCAACTCCTCGCACCACACAGGTCTACCCAAAAGTTTAGACCATGTGACTTAGTGCACAGTCCAATTGCTTCTTAAATTCAGACAGGCTTGGTGCAGTGACTACTTCACTGGGGAGCCTGTTCCAGTGCGCAACCACCCTCTCGGTGAAGAACCTGCTCCTGATGTCTAATCTAAACTTCCCCTGCCTCAGCTTAACCCCGTTCCCGCAGGTCCTATCACTGGTGTTTATGGAGAATAGGTCACCCGCCTCTCCACTCCCCCTGGCGAGGACGCTCTAGACCGCGATGAGGTCTCCCCTCAGCCTCTTCTTCTCCAGGCTGAACAGGCCCAGTGACCTCAGCCGCTCCTCATATGTTTTCCCCTCCAGGCCCTTCACCATCTTCATCACCCTCCTCTGGACACTCTCCAACAGCTGAATGTCCTTTTTGTACTGTGGTGCCCAGAACTGCACACAGTACTCGAGGTGAGGCCGCACCAGCGCAGAGTAGAGTGGGACGATCACTTCCCTCGACCGACTAGCAATACCGTGCTTGATGCACCCCAGGATACAATTGGCCCTCCTGGCTGCCAGGGCACACTGCTGGCTCATATTCAACTTGCTGTAAATCACGACCCCCAGATCCCTCTCTGCGGGGCTGCTCTCAAGCATCTCGTCACCCAGTCTGTATGTATAGCCAGGGTTGCCACGTCCCCGGTGCAGGACCCGGCACTTGCTTTTGTTAAACTTCATGTGGTTGGTGATCGCCCAGCTCTCCAGTCTGTCCAGATCTCTCTGCAGGGCCTTTGCACTCTCATCCAAGTCCACAACTCCTCCAAGTTTGGTGTCATCAGTAAATTTGCTCAAAACACCTTCTAGTCCTATATCCAAATCATTTATAAAAATATTGAAGAGGACTGGCCCTAAGATGGAGCCTTAAGGGACCCCACTAGAAACCTTCCGCCAGCCTGATGTGGCCCCATTTACCACAACCCTTTGAGCCCTGCCCATCAGCCAATTGCTCACCCATCGTATGATGTTTTTGTTAAGTTGTATGCTGGACATTTTGTCCAGTAGGATCCTATGGGAAACTGTGTCAAAAGCCTTGCTGAAGTCCAAAAAGATCACATCAGCTGGTTTCCCTTGGTCAACTAGATGGGAAAAATAGTACAGGGGATGAGCCTCACCCTGGGAAAACCACCTGCCTGATCATGGTGTCTCCCCTGCCAGGTAAGTATATTTCTAAGTGCTTTTAAAAATTCATACTATGAGTTATCATATTTTTTAAAAGCATAAAAATCTTTTAATTCAGGCAGGTGCCAAGATCACAACAACAGTGATCATATCACCTGTTGGAAACAAGATGAGAAGCAAGCAGGAGATAATGTCATTTCAGGAATGTGTCCTTCTTGTCTTTTTCAACAATTAATGTATTTCTTTTAGACTAGTTTATTTATTTATTTATTTATTGGGGGGAAGGGGGGTTGTTTGCTTGCTTGCTTGTTTGTTTTCAGGCAAATGAAGCTCTTTCCATTTAGGCTATTTTTTAAAAAGAATTTATTTATTTATTTTTTTTTAAGCTGGTCTCTTACTCTCTGGTAGGTTTACAGGAAACAGGAAAAAAGTGTTGAACATTGGAATGGACATGACACAAATCTCAAACTTTAAAAAGTTACAAAAGCTTTAGTAACTAGAAAACATTATTTCCATTATATATTACTCTTCCTATCAAAATATTGCTCTTAGTTTTGCAGGTCACATTACATGTGACACTATAGCACTTCCAATTGTTTTTTTTTTGCTTTTAGCCCTGTAATATTTTCATCATGTGGACTATCATAGATAGTCTTCCCCCAGGAAAAAAAAAAAAAAAAAAATCTATTTACTTCTTGGGATTTTTAATGATCTTAAAAACCATATAATTCCAAGCAATGGGCAGGGACACATTCCACTAAATGAGGTTGGTTAAATCCCCATCCAGCCTGGACTTTAACACTTCCAGGGATGAAGCATCCACAGCTTCTCTAGGCAATCTGTTCCATTACCTCTCCATCCTCAGAGTAAAGAATTTGTTGTTTGTATCTAATTAAATCTATCATCTTTTAGTTTAAAACCATTACTTTTTGTCCTGTCACTACACTCCCTGACAAAGAGTCCCTTCCCAACTTTCTTGTGATCCCCCTTTAGGTACTAGTAGACTTCTATAAGGTTTGCCCGGAACCTTCTCTTCTCCAGACTGAACAACCCCAATGCTCTCAGCCTGTCATCATAGGAGAGGTGCTCCAACCTTCTGATCATCTTTGTGGCCCTCCTCTGGACTCATTATAATAGGACCATATCCTTCTTGTGCTGGGGACTCCAGAGCTACTCCAGGTGAGATCTCGGAAGAGTCGAATAGAGAGGGAGAATCACTTCCCTTCAGTTGCTGGCCACGCTTTTGATGCAGCCCAGGATATACTTGGATTTCTGGGCTGCAAGCACACATTGATGGCTCATGTTGAGCTTCTAGTTAACCAACACCCCCAGGTCCTTCTCCTCAGGGCTGTTCTCAATCCATTCTCCATCCAGACTGTACTTTTGCTTGGCATTGCCCCAGCTGAGGTGCAAAACTTTGCACTTGGCATTGTTCAACCTCAGGAGTTCCTGTCAAAGTCCCTCTGAATGGCTTCCCTTCCCTCTAGTGTGTCAACTGCACCACACAGCTTCGTGTCATCAGCAAACTTGCTAAGGGTGCCCTTGATCCCACTGTCCATGTCACTGATAAACGTATTAAACAGTGCCAGTCCTAATACTGGCCCCTGAAGAACACCAGTCATTACTGATTTACACTTGGACATTGAGCCATTGACCACAACACTTTGAGTGTGACCATCCTTAGGGCAATTCTTTACCCACTGAGTGGTCCATCCATCAAATCCGTGTCTCTCCTATTTAGAGACAATGATGTCATGGGGGACTGCGTCAAATGCTTTGCACAAGTCCAGATAGATGATGCCACTTGCTCTCCCCTGTCCACCAATGCCATGTAACCACAAAACCTATAAGCTGGTTTAAGGATTAACCTGGGGCTGCCCAGAAACATCATGATAAATTAAATACATCTACTTGCAGTATACCTATTAAATCAGTTTTATGTTAGAAATTGCACAGCAAGAGATGAGGTCTCTCCTCGAAAAGTATTCCGGTATTGAACTTTGAATGAGGTTTCCAGCTGCAGCTGCAATGAGACTGTGAAATGTGTTAATTTGATTCATGTCAGTATGGAACAATGCTAGAGCCAAATGTTGAAATATAACCTTCTGTTTAAGAAAAACAGAGTGATTAGTGTACATAGTTCTTGTATCATGCAAAGGAAGGGTCCAGCAATTTGTGTAAATAGAGGGTTTGAAGGGCAAACATTGAGACTCTAGTCTGGGAGATAAGAGGACCAAGGAGGTTTTTTTTTGGAAACTGCTGACTTTTGCATGAGACTCTGCCCAAGCCTCTGATGTCTGGCAAAGAGATCCACCAAATAAGGAAAAAAGGGAAGTTGAAGGACGACCAAAAGACAAAGCCTGGGAGGATAACTACGAGCCTTCAGCACAAGAGACCCCCAGAAAGACCACCAGAGGCTGATATGCATGCGCCCGGAGAGGGTTCAGATTCCAGAAACTAATTATAATAACCCTGCCTTTTCTAGGAATAGTGATAAATATGTATCAGTCTAGTAGCATAAAAATCAGCCACCAGATGTAATAGGTGTGTGTCTTGGTGGAGCAGAGACTCCCAGCGCACCCAGCACTGTTTGCTTGCCTCTATTCACTTAAATTACAAACTTTGATTAAAATCCTATTTGGGACTCAGTCATTTATCACAAGACCTTATAATTCCTCCAACTCGGTGGCTGAATTTTGTGAACAGCTGGCCTTGAGAGTCAAGCCATCTATTAATATTTCTTAACATTTTGAAAACTAAGAGAATTTCAGTCTTCAGACTTTCTACAGTGTTTATAAGGTTATAATACTCCTGAATTACTTTCAGGTAGCTACATCATTGTGGATATTTCTTAGTATTCATTTAATAGTATTTTCATTAAAATTATTTTAAAGTCAATTCTCTGGAACACTTTGATTTCTCTGGATTGAGACCTTGGCCTCCTTTTGTACTCAGCTCATACTTTGGGGTCTACATGTGTTTCTTATTTTAATGCTCCTCTATGAGGAGACTTAAGCCTTTAAGGCTATAAATTTAATCAAAGGTTGCATTCCCAAAAGAATATCATTAGGAATTAAATCATCAGTTATTTTTCTTCTTATGGTGATCAATGCAGTAACTATACATTTCAGTCTCCATTTTTGCAAGAACTGCTGCAGAGACAAAATCAGTTCTCTAAAAACTACTGAGAAGGAAGAATCAAAAATTAACCTTTCTGCCAATTCCATCTTTGCATGAATACACTGGAGATGGGTCTGTACACTTCCAAAAAAATTTCCTTGCTTACACAATTTCAGATGACTTGAATGGTAAAATTTATCTATTGCTTTCTTCTCTCCAGTAACTTTAATTTGCAAAAGAGTTGACCTTGTCTGTAGTTTGGTTACAACCCATTGCATTTGTGACACAGACTATGTACAGGATTTGCATAGGCTAATTGCATTCCCAGATCTCCGCCTTCCTAGATGTTCTCTGAAATGTGTCAAAATAAGTTTTTGCTTTAGTTTTGGATTTCTGTGATTTAGTAGCTACTTACAAACACACCTGATTCAGAAATTTACATAAGTGTTTGCATAATGCTTTACCTCCCTTATCTGAGAGCAATAGTATTCCCCACGTTCTGGCACCTGTATACTTCAGCCTATTGTTACCTTAAAGGGAGTTTCTGGAAGTAGCTGTGGAGTTTTGGAGGGATTATTACTATAAAGGATTATTACTATAATCCCAATTATTCCTTTGTTATCTGGTAACCTCCTCAGTATTTTTTTATTCATCTATTTCATTTGTTCTACTATGCTTGATGGCTGAGTTCATACAAAATGTATCTTTTTTGTTGTCATTGTCGCTGAACTCTTAACATCTTTGAATATTCTCAGAACAGTTGTCAGATTCAATATTAGCTGGGACTACCTAGAGAGAAAAAAGCTTATTCCACCATGGCTGCAGATGTGGCTAGCTCAGCAGTCCACTGCAAAATAAATGTTTCAACCTTACTTTAGAGTACTGGGAAGGGAATATACAATTACAAGTCAAAATTAATTTCTTTGATGATTTTCTACCAGTGGACCCACAAATAAATTTGAAAGCACTCCATCATTTCATATTTCTGAGAGCCTGAGGGAACTTTAAATTCAATGGTTTACTTGGAAAAACAACCAAGCATGCCTTTACACATATCCTATTCAAGTCAGAAGCCCAAGATAGAAAGCTTTTGATAAGTCTTTGTTTTCCTAAATATTCTCCAGTGAAGGCATCATCAGCATAATATTGCATTTCCTTTCTAAAATGAGTTGATATTTTCCATACAGGAATCTCACTTCCTTCATACAACAGTAACTCACAGTATATTTGCATTTCACCTAAGGAAACTCTTTACCAAGTCCTTTTCCTTGGTTATCATCTTCAAACATACAAGATTTTTTTTTTCTTTTATTTTTTTTTTTCTCAGTCTTTGATTCAAGTATTTCATTTTTGCCTGATTCCTTCATGAGATCTTTGAACAATACAGACTCTTCTTCTGCTGCTATTTTACATATATATATATATATATACATAAAAATGCTTGTTTTACCAGCTGATCTGTCATCTATTTTAAGAGGGCTAAAGTACAATGGGCTTTTAACTTTTTCACTTTGTGATGATTTCTTAATTTAATAAGGTTACAAATACACTGCAATGAAGTAATAAATTTATAGACATGACTCACTAGAAGTGTTCTCATGAGCACCCTGTGTTGACAAGAATACTGTGAGAGAACTGCATTTCCAAGCAGAGACTGAAAACAAAGTAGGCATTCAACTGCTATGAGCACATTCAAGTGCAGGTGATGGAAAGCAATTCAATAGCGAGCTGAGTGAGAGACAGCTGAGTAACGCATGCTTCAAGTGCTTCCAGATGTGTGGATGAAATTGTGTGGCTGTCAAATTCAATATATCTTTTCTTGATTGCCATAACTGGAACCATTATAAAACCTTAGCTTGCAGGCACATCTGTATGTGAGAGCAGTGATTTGAAATACCAGTTCGCTAACACTTTAGTTCTCTCATCTAGCCTTTGGGAGTGCTGCAGAATTTGTAAAGGTGCTGTGTCAATTGGCACTACTGTAAAAATTTCTTGCTAGAGTTAATGATCAATGCACTGGACAGGAGTTTGACTCTTCTCCATACTTCCTTTGGTAGCAAAAAACTGCATAGCTGTGTGGGTATTATGTTGTACAGTCTGACTTGGAGCAGTCAGAAATGCAAAATGTTTGATGATCATTTGTGTTTCTTCCAAACTGAGAATATTTACTTGCCACAGTGGTCAAAAAGCATAGAGACTTAACTTTAAGTCTGAATTTTCATGGCAGTCTTATGCTGCACCTGATGCTGAAATCATTTAGAGTACTTGTGAGCCTCCCGTTCCCTAGCCATTTCATCTGATTTTTCCTGTAATCAGTTCAACTGAGACAGAGCTATTGGGAATTAATACTTGATAATACCTATTAGCATCCCAAAAGAGTGTGCTGGCTGTTGAATGAAAGTTTTTCACCATGTTTTATCTTATAGGATTGATGTTTGGCTGCCTTTACAAGGTGGGACACCTAAAAATACCCCTTCATTATCAGCTGCACTTTTGACATATTACACTTGAGGCCTACTTCTGTTATGGAACCTGATTTTTTTTTTTTTTTTTTTTTTTTTTTAGTTTCTTTAACTATTCTTCGATAGTTAAGCTTCATGAATTTTGGCAATTTCATTTGTATTTGTTTCATTTGACAATGAAAGTGGAAGAAACGTTCTGTGATCCCCTGGGTAAACACGTAAAACAAGTACTCAGTACCCACAGAAGCAGATGTACAGTTTTACAGGCACCTTTGTACAGTGGAGTGTGAGAGAATGTGTGTAGGAGTGAAAACTACTCAACAGTGAGATCTAAAAATGTATTTAGATCAGGTATCTTTGCTGGCTAGTAGGTATGACTTGGTTCAATTTTCCGTAAACATCTGTAAGACACTACAAAATGTCTGCTTTTCCTATTAGCTAGACAGTAAAATTAGTGACTGAAAAACATTCTCAAATTTTGGTTAGAAGTTGACAAATTGGGAAGGGTGACATAGGCAAGGCTTGTGTGGCTCCTTGCCCCAGATCCTGCTAGCAGTGAGGCTGGACACAGATTGCCAGCAGGCACAGACATGCACACAGTGCAGCGTATGTATGTGCATACATGGCCAGCCGCACAGAGCAGCACCAGCAGGAGCACCCACGGCCTCATCCTGCATACGCACACACATACATGGGTCTCCACAGTTGTTGGATTCAACTTCCCAGTGCTGTGTGGCTCCTGACACCTGGCCCCAAGCCCTCCACCTCCCCACTATCAGTTCTGGCCTTTGCTCGGCCTAAACTTTAACACACCCACACCCTGCACTCGCCACAGATTACAGTCTCTCTGGCCCCAGTCCCTCGCCTCATAACAGAACCACACTTGGCCCTGCCAAGCATGGCCAAGGAAAACTGTCAGAAATTTAGTTTAGTGACAAGGCAGGAGAGACTGGTGCAGGAATTGCTGGGTACGACTCACCACACTACTAGTCACATTCATTTCCTTTTCCCTATATTTTCCCACTCTTGTTCCTCCCCAGACCTCCCTGATCTCTCCTTTTCCTGCCTCCAGTCTTCACCTTAAGCACTCATAAAGATCCTGGCCTGAGCCCCAGGGTGTCCCTCTTATTTACAAACACCACTGCTTGTATACAGTAGCACCATGACTCTGCATGATTCCCGCCCCCATACATTTTCCCTTATTCCTCCTCCTTTTGTCCTCCTCTCTTTTGGTGGTTGGTTGGATGTCCAGCATGTAGACTGAATTTGAACTTGGTGACCCAAACCACATTTCTTCTATGTCAGAGTTTTCTTCTGTGTGCTTTTGGAGCTGTTGTTGAGGAGGAGGAGGCATAAATTCAAAAAGACATTGGAAAGGAAAATCCAAAGCTGCATTTGTGGAGATGCTGGTGATGGATTTATATTGTTCTCTAGGAAACTACTGGTGCTTAGGGAATATAAGCTTCCGTGGAAGACTGCAAAGCTTACTTTGCTGACAATATTCACTGGAGCTCTCTTGTTATCTGTGGTCATGCTTTTGTCTGCTCCAGAATATTTGAGTAACTGTTAGGATTAAAGATCTAGGAGCGTAGTAAACTTCCTTTCACATGTTGATAGTACTTCTGCAGCAAGGACTCTCAATTTCTGATCCTTATGGGGAAAAGAACCATACATTTTATTATGCCACTACCTCTTCAATGTGAAAAAGTAAGTCAAGTACTTTATCAAGACACTCAGGATCAGTTCTTCCTTTCCCCTTTTGTTAAGAGAGATGTTAACAAATAGATTAATATACCCAGCATTTCCAGAAGTATCAGGCATATCAGTACTCAAAACTCCACATCTACTGCCATGGCCAATGGCTCAGAGCTAGGCACTGCATTTTTTTAATGTTTTTACAGTGGGTTTTTAAAGCTCCTCATGAAAACCAGTAGGGTGAGAACTCAGTAAACACTGATGAACTGTCAAATGAAGCAATTTAATCAAAGCATCAATGTCAACAATAACATGAAAACTCAGACAAAGTTTTAACAAGTGCCACTTGCTCAGCTGTTAGTTCATTTTTCTTCACAGCCTCTGTACTTTAGTTTGAACATAAAAAATCTCGTTACCAGTCATAATTGCAACTGGAGGCTTAAGAATTTTGTTAAAGAGGAGTGAAGCTGATGAGTAGGAGGACTCATTCTCTGTAATCAGAGAAATTATTCTTTGATGAGGAAAAGTCTTTATGATTAAAGGAATGAGGAAAAGAAATGATGCTAAGACTACAGATGTGATATCAGCTACAAAATTCTAGTGCCATCTGACAAGAGTGCCTAGATTGCTAATAGCACCTTAACAGACTATATTAGTGGTATGAGCATCATGTAAGGATCATGCTATAGCAGAAACTGTTAGCGAATATCAAAGTCACTTGAGATGTTCTGAGTGTCTCAAAATGTCTCAAAAGTAGTGTTTGCAGCAGAATACAGTGCCTCTCACTGTTGAGTTTTATGTCTTTACTAACATTTGATGAGAAACTGGAGGGGAGAAGTATCCCAAGGATTGGTAAAGCATGACCACTACCTCAGTTTGCCAGTTCTGTATTAAAGACTGTAGATCAGATTATTCCCCTGTGGGTGAACTTTGGTATCTATCAAGTTTTGGAGTGGAATAAGGAACTGTTTCTAAGAGGCAGTCTCAGGCAACATGCTGCAATATGCAGAGTGACATAACATTTTGTAACTTTCACATGTGCTAGGTAAATCATAGAATAACAAAGAAATTTTATCAACTAATTCATTTGGTGAAAATGTAATCATTTGGGTGCAAGCCTGAAATACATTGTTCTTTGTCATGACTTTGGTTGGATGATAGTTAATTTTCTTCGCAGAGGCTTGTATGATGCTGTGTTTTGGATTTTTTATTAAAATAGCATCATACTATACACACCAATGTATTTGGTTCTTGCAGAGCAATGCTTCAGTACCAAGGACTTTTCGGCTTCTTATGCTGCCCTGCCAGCGAAGATGCTGGGGGTGCACAAGCAGCTGGGGGGGGGGGACACAGCCAGGACAGCTGACCAAACTGGCCACAGGGATGTCCCATACCATATGGCATCATGCTCAGCAATAAAGGCTGAGGTATAAAAGGAGGAAGGAAGGAGATGTTTGGAGTGAGGGTGTTTGCCTTCCCAAGAGACCATTACACATGATGAGTCCTGTTTTCCTGAAAGTGGCTGAACCTATTAGAGGAACTTTTTCTTAGTTCCACAGGAACTAAGCGCAAAATGTCGTGGTAGTTTTACATTATTAAATACAAGTATGCTTTATTATTATTATTATGTATATCTTGTATTATGCTGGAGGTCAGATGAAATGAATTCATGGGACCCTTTGGGCCTTGCAAGTTGTGAAGCTATGCATCTAGAACTAAATTTTGTGCTTTAATTGTAATAACTCCTCATAGCAAGTCTATATGTCCTTATCCATGTACCTGGAAAGATACCATCGTATGGACATCTGTGACCCATTGTCTTTTAAAAAGAAAATAAACCACACTTTTACAATTATTTTCTTCAGTCAGTGAAAAAGTCTCTTTCTGTGTACCTTTCTTCAGACTTATTCAGAAGCTTGACAAGACAGCTGCATCATTTACAGTCAAGGGACAAATTCCTGTGAAGTTAATGAAGTTGTTTAGTTTATTCCCCTGTGCTATCTAGTATATTTTGAATTTCAGTAATGTGTTGTCAAAGCAGGGACCCCACACAACTCTCACAGGAGGAGACCTTCTGTCTTGAAAACATTTCAGATCTTCCCAGCACAGCCTCTTGTTCCCTTTCCTCATCCCATTCCCAATATCTTCTGATCCTAAAAGGCATTATACCTCTAGTTTAAATATCTTATGTAATATACTTTAATACCTGATCCTATAATCCTATAGGATCTGTTATTTTGAAGTTAGGTTCAGCAAAGACATGAGAAATAGACCTAGGAGGTTGATAGGTGGGTGGTGTGTTGTTAAAAATAATAATAATAATAATAAAAAATCTTAAACAGTGATTCCTATCACTCCACTGTTAATTGCCCTAGTTCTCTTTCCTTCCCCTCCCTGTCCCACACTTAAAAAAAAAAAAAAAAAAAAAAAAAAAAGCACTGTAAATAACACTAAAATAGAAATGACTTCAATTTGTTTGGAGTTAGATTGCTTTTTCTTGTATTTATATTCAATAAATCTGTTCAGAGAGAAAAACATGTATTGTAATTAAAAGAAAAATAAACACATTTTATTGTTAACATAAAGATGGTCTTACTACTTGCTCCTAAATAGGGTAAGTTTTCAGACACAGTACCAGGCAATAGTCAACATAATTTAAATATCAAAGTGCTGCAAACACAGTGGTATTCCATAATCATAAAGATAAGGTGAGAGGTCCTACCCTATGCAGTACAAACAATACAAAGAAGTTAATTACATAACATCCTAACACTGATCAAACAAAAAAGAAATAATAAAGAAAAAAAATGTTTGCAGATGTGAAAATGACTCTCTCTAAAGTAAAGATGCAGAACAAACAAATAAACTTCCAACTGAAGAAACAGAAAAGGAGGCAAGCTCTGGATATATAAGAAATTTACCAATATTGTTGTTGTTGAAGATCTGATGTTAGGAAAACATATGTTTTTAGTGCCATCAGCAGGAAAATAAGGTTGTTTGGATTCCAGTCCTGCTCTCACTAAGTGCCACTAATGACACAGATAAAAATCATACTTGGTATTGTTAAAAATTAAAACATAGGAAAAAGGTGGTAAGTCAAGAAAATTTAAATGTTCGCTATTTGTAGGTTTATCTTGCTCATTTTGAGTCACTCTATGTTCTATAATCCATTTATGATCAATGTTAAAAATTGTTAGTGGTGTTTTAATTAAATGTGTATGCTAAAAAAATAAAAATAAAATAAAAAAAAAAAACTGTGTAGAAAGGACATTTTATTTTTAATGAAAACCACTGTTGTTGTCTTGTGGAAAGTACTGCTATCCTCTCTTACTGTTTGTATTATTATCACATGGTAATTAAATACTGAGGTAGAAAAATGAGTGTGCTGTTTATGCATGGAAAATTCATTTAGCAAGGTGTTCTTGATGTCCTGAAACATTTATATAAGGGCTTCTAAGGCTTCATCTCTTTGTTGGTTTCTTTGTTTGTTTGTTTTAATTCAGTTTGGTTTTTGAAGTAATTTTGAAAAAAAAAAAAAAATCAAATAAACCCCTACCTGTCTTGGGTACAATTTGCATACAGCTACACAGCAGTTTTTAATCTGGGTCATTCAAACTGATACATCATATAGAATAGATAATAAGATATGATTATTGCCAAGCTGAATATTAAGACATTTTTTTTATCCATACTCTTGATTCTGCCCCCAGACAGCAATCTGGCAATTGAGCTTTTAGTAATTAGAAACTGTAGATGGAGAGTAAAAGAAAGAGTATATTAACTATGGACACATACAATCCCCTGAATTATTATCAGTACTCTTGTAAAGGATTCAGTCCACTGTTTTAATTTGCAAGCTTTTAAAGGTGCACCTTGATTTTCTGTTTGAAAATCTATAAAACATTGTAACTGTCTGTGGAAAAAAAAAAAAAAAAAAAAAAAAGAGAGAGAGATTCATGTCTATGGAAATACATTCTGTGAAATTGCTTTACAGGAAGAAGGTATGAATTCTTTTAACAAGATTACTTTGGTCAATTGAATTTGTTTAATAAAGTTATGTAGTTACCTGACTCCAGAGATTCTAGAACATTTTTTTTCTTCATATTCTGCAAAGACAAATTGAGTTTGTGTAAACAATAATTTAAATTTAGGATATTTCATTAAACACAAATTCAGGGAAAAAAAATATCTAAATTAATCGGATGTAATTGCTAAGATATTGGGTGGTGTAAGAATGTAGAAATGAGGCTTATCAGCTGCAGCCACCATCTGAATGAATTCAATATTTCTCTTTACAAAACTCATCAAAATTTTATGATCTTGTTGATCAGACATACTTTCAATATCCAAATTAAATGTATTCCTAACAAGCTATTTAGAATCATAGAATCAAATAATGGTTTGGGTTGGAAGGGACCTTAAAGATCATCTAGTTCCAAACCCCCTACCATGGGAAGAGACACCTGCTAGACCAGGTTGCTCAAAGCCCTATCCAACCTGGCCTTGAACACCTCCAGGGACAGGGCATCCACAGCTTCTCTGGGCAACCTGTTCCAGGACATCACCAGCCTCAGAGTACAGAATGTCTTCTTCATATCTAATCTAAACCTCTCTGTTAATTTAAAACAATTGCTTCTTGTTGTATCAATACAATCCATGATAAAGAGTCCCTCCCCTTCTTCTTGGAAACCTCCTTTAGGTACTGGAAAGCCACTATAAGGTCTCTTCAGAGCCTCCTCATCTCCAGACTGAAGGACCCCAACTTTCTCAGCCTGTCTTCATAGGAGAGATGTTTCATTCCTTTGACTATTTTTTTTTTTTTTTTTGCTTGTTTGTTTGTTTTTCTGGTAGGTGGTGAAGAAATTAGAGAAGACCTGCCTATGGAAAAGAATCTTGGCTTGAGAAATATTAATTTAGATCATTTCAGATTAAGGTAAATTATAAAAATAAGAATGCAATAAACATTTGCAATTCCTAAAGGTCAGCTTTAAGAGACAGTTGAAACCAGACTGAAGCTCCCAAGGTCTGTATATAAGATTTATTACTTTATTATCCAGCGGTGACAAATATGAATCTTACACTGAAGTTTAAATTATACCAAATAAGGCTTCAGAGCCAAAACAATGAACAAGCATTTCAAATGGTCAGTAGGAAGAATGAAGGAATAGTTAAAAGGATATGTCAGCAAATTAAGGGTAGATAGGCAGATCTTACATAATATTTGTGCATGTTTGCTTACTTTCCAGATCATAAACAATAGAGAACATGAAAAGTAGTTTTAATAAACTGCTTTAATAAAATAAGTTAGGATGTGCTACAAATGGAAATCTATCAGTTAATGAAAACTAAATGAGTAGTTGCCTTAATTCATAAAAAAAAAAAAAAAAAAAAAAAAAAAAAGTGAAACATTGAGGTGAAATATAAGAGAAACAAACTTAAACACACTAAAGAATATTTTCTGACAGTCAAACAACTGGGTGGGGGGTAGAGGAGACAGTATTGGGAAAGTTATGAGGCAGCATGTTATTATACATTTTTAATAAAGCATTTATTTCCTAAATATAATTCTATTGATATTTACTCATATTTTAATTTTTTTATTATTTTAAATCTTTACAAATTCTCTCAACTTATGTATATTTACCACTACTTTAAACAACAATAACACAAGAACTATGTTGACTTATAACAGATGTCTAGGGAAGACTATAAGACCAGAATAATGTAGGCATTAGAATCTGATGAATTTCATGAGTTTTATGGCAGTGCATTTCTCCAGCCTCCCTAGGTCTGGATGACAGCCCTGCCCTTGTTCAAATAATGGAAGTGACTTTCAAAAGAAAACAATGTAATTAGCTGAACAGAGTGCATTCACAAGCTTTCTCAGATAGTCCTAGTTAAAGTTATGAGTTACCTATTCAATAAAAAGTGTGAGTATAGATATTTACCTTGTAGAAATTATAATCAACTTCCACTTCCTTCCTTCCTTTCTCCTTCTCATATAGACAAATAGTATACAAATCATAATTTAAAATATATTATTTTTGTGAGATTTACACACTCCTGTCTGTGCTGGTGTTTTCATACTTTACCTTAGCTAGAGATCTTCTCCATTATGATTGATTTTTTAATCACTTGGTAAACTTTCTTAAAAGTATAAAAAATTTCTGTCATATTTTTTCTATACCATTTTTGGTAGTATACTCTCAGTTGTGTATCAATTTTATCATTCTGGGAATAGATTTTCTGTATTTTTCAATTTGATAAGTATGCAGCCAGAATTTGCAAAAGAGTTATATTTTCATGAGACTATATGTGAGATAAGCATTCTACAGGGTTAAAAGTTAAGAGACACTACATGGCATTGAATATATGAAAAGTCCTCTTTTCAGACTATTTTTTTTTCTGATGTGACAGACTGAGTCTTCAGAGTATTGATGCAGAGTTTACAAGTAGGAAGTTGAAATCAATCAGGTTGAAGTTTATGAGCCAGCCATGTGTCCTTGCTGGGCTACATAAAGTAAAGTATTGCCAGCAGGTCAAGGGAGGTGATCCTTCCTCTCTAATCAGCACTGGTGAGGCCACACCTGTGTCCAGTTAAGGACTACCTAGTACAAAACAGTACGTGACATACTGGAGGTAGTCCAGCAAATAGACACAAAAATGAAGAAGGAACTGGAGCACTGTAAGGCTGAGAGAGCTGGGACTTTTTAGAAGAGTTCAGGAGTAATCTCATCAAAGCATGAAGGGAGAGTGCAAAGGAGGCAGAGCCAGGCTGTGCTCAGTTTTGCCCTGTGGCAGGACAAGAGGCAAGGGGACTCTTGAATCACAGAAGGTTCCTTCTGAATGTCAAAAAGCACTTCTGTACTGAGCACTGGCACAGGTTTCCAGAGGTCATAGGGTCTCCTTTGTTGGAGATCTTCAAGAGCCTCCTAGACATGGTACTTGGAAACCTGTTCTAGGTCGTCATTCTTGTGCAGGGGTAGCCAGACTAGATAAGCTTCAGAGGTCCCGTCCAACCTCAGCCATTCCATGATTCTGTGACTTGAGAAGTTTTGCTCTTAAGAGCATAGGGAGATACAGAAGGCAATAATCACTCTTATAAATTTATGCAGTGTGGGAAAAACACTTCCATGTACATCTAACAAATATTATTCTCATTCAAATAACTCTCACAGAGATACAATTAAGTATTGTAATAGTAAATGTAATAGTAAATGTCTTCTTTATTTTTATTTTGTTGTTGTTGTTGTTGTTAATTGTTTTTTGTTTTTCTTACATTGGATTTTCTTTTATACGATAGTTGCATTTTCTCCATATGTAAAGATGAGTTTGGAAATTTTCAAAGCTAAAACACTGAATCAATTTCTGAACAGCTTGCAAAATAATTTATTCCCGTTACCTTTATAGCTAAAAATAAAATAAACAACACCTAACTTAACTTCTACAGTATTCATTTTCAGGCCATTGTATTCAGCTTAATATTTATCAGTTATTTATTCTCTTGAGTAACATTTATGAAATTAATCATTTTCTTTTTATTTATTTATTTTTTTCTAAAAACTATATGTGTTTAAATATTTACATGTGGTCACAGTTCCCCTTAATAATAAAGTTAAAGCTAGCATGACCCTTTCAGCTCAAATAGCGTTGCTACTATAAACAATTTAATTCTACTATAAACAATTTAATTAGGTGTTTTGCTTTTTCCCCATTTTCAATTTACCTCTAAGTCTAAAATTATCTAACAAAATTTGTGTAACTGCATATATTTAATGTCAAATTTATGGAATTCTTACCTAAGGTGTTCTTTGTTTCTTGAGCATAAATACAAATCTAGTCTCCATTGATGATGCCACCATTTATGTATTCAGTTCTTTATGCAAGACATCTGCTTCATGTGTTCCTTTTTTTTCAAAATTATTTGAAGATTAGTGAGAACCAAAGATATGATACATTATTAGCTTTTTTCATTACTGTTTTTCCCTCAAAAGGAAAAGTGGCCTCATTCTCAGTCTCCATCCTTATGTTGTTTCTAGGAACAATAACACAATGCCAAATAAACAGAATAAGAATCAAAACTATTACTTACTAGGTTAAAAGATGTGATAAATCCACTTGACAAGAATATTGTGAAAGAAAGGCATATTTTGTTCAACATAAAGGGAGAAGAAAATAAATAAAATAAAA
>NC_048893.1:132043163-132099323 GCF_011077185.1 Oxyura jamaicensis
GAGAAAAGAAAAGAAAAGAAAAGAAAAGAAAAGAAAAGAAAAGAAAAGAAAAGAAAAGAAAAGAAAAGAAAAGAAAGGAAAAGAAAAGAAAAGAAAAGAAAAGAAAAGATTAAAAAAAAAAAAAAGATGTGCTAATTGGCATGTTAACAGACAATACACATTATCTTTGAGGCCCAGAATAGAAATTGCAATAGAGCTCTTGAAAAATCTCTAGGTAATGCTGGAAGAATTATGTTGGAGCATATATTGCTGGATGCCTTTTTAAGCATTCTCAGCAAGACAGATGTGGATCATTTCAAAGAGCACACCACTGAGAATTATAAGATGGCTTGGTAAAATGAACTTTAATAAAAGAAGGAAGAATTGGGAAGATAAGCATGCCAGAATAAAACTGGGAGAATACGTGATAAAAGACTTCTTAGTTCTAAAGTATGCAACTATTATAAATACTTCATATATCAAGCAGATCAAAATGAAAATAGATTATTCTCACAGCCCACAATAGTGGAAGTGGATAGTGAGGAAGATAGGAGATAAAGTAACAGGCTAAAAATACAGAAAGAAATGCAATCTATTTGTAGGAGCTCTTAATTACAGAGGCTTCATGAAAAGGTCACAGAATCGCTGTCATCATAAGGGCTGTTCTGGTTGCTTGCTTTGATTTGCTTTTAAAAAGAGGGTAGACAATTGCCTATCAATGATCAAGATGTAGTTATTGCTGATCATACTTTCCATTAAGGAAGGGATCTTAAGATCTCCTCCAATCCCTTCCAGTCTGTTTTCTATGGCTTCATGGATCGCCTTAATAAAAACAAACAGCTAACATTGGTTTTCAGCCATATTTCTGTCTTTATTGACCCAAATCCACAATATCAAGTACCACTGCTTTTTATTGAAATAAAGTATTTGTACTGTTTCTGTTAGCTTTCCTCCCAAAGTCTAACTCAACCTTCCAGCTGGCAATTCCTATTTTATTCTGAAGCTGGAAAACATTATTTTCTTTGTTTATTAATGGCTCTGTAAATATACTTACCACCATACTTGATGTCTTTCTGGTGTTGTTTATTAATCCATAAAGTTTATAGCCTTTTTATAGTTTTTTTGTTTATTTGCTTTTTTGTTTTTGTTTTTTCCTAGAGTTAAAACATGTATGTTTAGTACTAAACATAGATCTTTGACAACTAGGTTACATTAGCTTATAACTGTCACGAAAGATTTTAACTAAGATGAAAAGATTAAAATGATTATAATCATTAAACTTCATAACACTTCTAAAATGTTTTAAACTCAAATAATTTTCTTTTTAATTTCAAATAATTTAATCAATTTATAAAAATTGATTAAACTAATAATATACTAATAATATACATATACTAATACATAATATACATATACTAATAATATACATATACTAATAATATACAAATAATAAACTCAAAGAATCAGAGAAGCTATGGTGACACCCATTCAGTCTGAAAAGGCTGACTGCCAGGTTTATTGTGTTCACAGCAGATACAGAAGAAACCAAGGTGATCCAACTAGGGTGTCTGAAAAAGGGGAGGATCACTATTTTTCCACTCTGTTATTCCAGGAATTTCCAGGAATATAGTTTTCCTGGTGAATCCAACCAAGGTGAATCTGACCATGTTCAGACCTGATCTCCTTTGCATGGTACTATAAGGATAAAGAACACCCAATATCCCATTTCATTTACCATTTAAAGATGTTCTGCAAGCACATACAGAAACAGTCTTGATGGTAACTTCAAAACCTGATTTTAGGAATTAAACAGTAGAACACAACATTTTGCATTTTTATGAGCCTTCCTAAGAACTGGAGCAGGAAGAAAGGTTCAGAAATGAACTAGCTTGCTTCTTTAAGGAAAAATGAGTATAAAGTGTTCATTTATATTACCCCAGAAGTTAATTATATTTTCATGATAGATATTAAATCTGTAGCATTATTAATGTTTGTTTGTTTGTTTGTTTGACCTTATTTTTTGAAAAAACATGTACAGTAGTAAAATTAACAAAGCTAGACTGAAACAATTTTAAAAACAGACAACTGAATATCTCTCAGGGCTACATCATAATATCCATTATAGATGAATAAGAAATATTACAGTTTATATAGATATCACCCGTATATAAATTAGAAAAGTATTCCTTTTACCAATGTGTGAGTTTTCCTTTATGTCTGATTATTATTACTATGGCAGTTATCACTGGCATTAACAAATGTTTTGTGTATATGCTTGGAGAGAGTCCCTGTTCCAGAAAATTAAAACAGATTAAAAAATAAAAATAAAAAATAATAATAATAAAAAAATCACACTTCTCACAGTTCTATCTGTACTTCTCACTTCTCCAAGGCATAAAGAGGTAATTGAATTCCTCTTTTTTTTTTTTTTTTTTTCCTCCTTTTTTTTCCCCCTCTCTCTCAATATATATATATATTAAAGATTTGTTGTTATGAGTTTATTCTGAGACTGAACAAGATTTTGAATGTATGAAGCTTTCCTGTGGATCATTTCACTTACCCCTGGGCAGAAAACCTTCTGCAGAGTTAAAAGCTAACTCTGTTAGACAGCATCAGAAGCTCTGGAGAGGAAGAAAAACACATTTTAAAGGGTATAGATTGTGCAAATAAATCAGACCATGAAAAGATGGGAAACAGTGTAGGTATGGTGTACGCAAGTAGTTAGGAGAAGAAAGCCTCACGGAAGGTGCTGTGTGTTGAGGTCCAAAAGTCCTGTGTCCTATTTCTAACAGTGACCATCACTAGCAGAAACAGACAAAATTTCTAAGTGCTTGACTATGCAAATGTAGAGTAATCCAACATTTAGATCAGATACGGGTCTCTATTTTTCATGGGCAGCCTTGAGCTACAAACCAGGAGCCTTAGTATATTTTCCAAAGTAATGATTAATTTTAAGAGGAGAAGATAGTTTTGTTTTCTGTAGAAACACCCTGTCTTTGAATCTTCTAAAATATTTGCTGGGAGCTGAAAACAGCTAAAACACATTAATATGAATAAAATTGTATGTCTATTTTAATTTTAAGTTGAATACCTTTAGTTAAATTGAACATATTCCAGTGTTGTAAACAGAAGATCCTGGATAGATTTTTCACTACTGTACTTACTTGAATATAATTCCTAGTAATTATCTCATTTCTAAGGTAAATAATTGTGGACTTTTCAATCTCTTATTTATATGCAAGATGTCTGTTTTTCCAGACTTTGCATTTTCACTAAGCAACTTCTCAGAAAAGGGTATTGTGTTATATCTATAAAATATTCTGAATTAAGCATCTCTGTTTTTTTTTTTTTTTTTTGGTTTTGTTTGTTTGTTTGTTTGTTTGTAAACCTATATTTATAGGACCACATATATTTATAGGGCTGACTATATTATGGACCATAAGAGCATAATGAAGGGAGATCTTCAGTGAGCTCTTCATAATAATAATCCATCATTTTCTGAATTAATAATGCAATTTTTAATATTTGCAAGGAATATTAGCAATTCTATTTTCTATTTATTGCTCCATATTTAATATAACTATACATACTTTGCTCAAAACCTACTTTCTTTGAGGTTCTATTTCTCTTGATTTTCTGATCTTGATTTGTGATAGTACAGTATTTAGCACAATTTACTAATGTTGGCTGGTACTTCATAGAGTTACTATAATACAGAGCTTAGATTTGCTTTTTCCAGCATGGATTTTAATGTTTGCAAATTGAAACCATTTTCAAATGATTTCCAAGTAGCATTATTGTTGTATTCATTGTATTGTTTGATGTTGTACTTTAAAAATCAAGAAACTGTAATGCAAATAAAATTTATATCATGATATCAACTATAGATTGATTATTGCCACAAATTATGATTAAAGTCAATCACATCTTTGTGAATTTTAAATTAAATGGGTTTTCTCTCATAACTCCAGGGAACACTGTCTTTACTGAAGTTTAACATGTTTCTATTATTTTCGTGTTACTTTTGAAATCAACCTACTGTAGTTTCTGCTTACCCGGGACAAAGATTTTATATATATCGGGATGGATATCTACATTTTCCTCACTATTTTTAAAGACTGACAGCACATAACACCCCAGTTGCACTTTTTTTCTTTCCTCCCCCTAGCAAAGGTTAAAAACATGAAAACAGGAGTTGGAGAGGTGCTGGTGTGTGAAAGTACTTGAAGGGTATGAAAAACAAAAATTTACTTAGGAGGTTTGAGTGATGTGAGTGATAAATAAATCCAGATTAGATTTCTGAGAGGGAAGGGGTGCTGTAGTCTTCTATGTTATTCTTAGTAGGCTAAAATTTAAAAAGTACAATGAGACAGCACTGTGCAAGGAGTGGCAGTTAGATTGGTTAGCAATGTAAGAAGCAGGGCAAGACAAAACTGCTGGGGTAAGGCTGAAGTAAGCTAGGGAGATGAGAAGGTGGCAGCAAGTCAGAATAGGCCATTTTAGTAAGTTTTGGGTCTTACTACTCAGCAAAATGTTAAAAATTCCAATAGTAAACGGAGGTTTCTGCAGGGTGGGGAAAACAGCTGGTCATCCTCATCATTGCATTCCCAATGGAAAAGATTGTACATTGTTAAACAACAACAACAAAAACACTGAATTCCCTAAACAGAGACATTGAGAGAGTAGCATGGCAAATATGGAAAACACTGTCACTGAAGGTCTGATATTATCAGGTTAGAGAAAAAGCTGCTCTTCAACAATCTAGACCATTTTTGAGAGAGTAGCATGGCAAATATGGAAAACACTGTCACTGAAGGTCTGATATTATCAGGTTAGAGAAAAAGCTGCTCTTCAACAATCTAGACCATTTTTTCTTAATTTTTTTGAACAATCCAAGGTGCTTGCTAGGAGATTAACTTGATTTAAAGACTCAAATCACAGGGAAGTATAGACAGTAGAAAATCAAGGAACAGAAATAATCAAAGACTTCAGAATAGAAATGATCCAAAATAGATACACCTCAAATGTACATGGTGAGATTCTGAAATACTTTTTTTTTATTATTATTATTCAAATATCTGTTTCACAATGTTGACAATATAGTGCTAGAGCAATATGCACTATTTATATCATAATTTAGTATTAAAATTTGATTCACAATGTTTATTTCCTATCTGTCTCACTCTGGTGTTACCAAAATATTTAGAGAAGGGTTTGTAAATTGTGTATGCATTGATGTACAAGATAATGAAAAAAGGCAAGGTACTTCACTGTTTTTCTTACAACCTTTATCTGGATTTAAGAAGCTTTATCAGCATAGTGATAGCACAGAGTTATCACTTTCCCATGGAGTCTGAGATAATTATGGGAGAAGAGTTGTTTAGCTGATGCAGTTTAAATCAATTCTCTGAGTGCTAATTTCCAAAAATACTGTTAAATTATCTTCTCTCTTCCATTTGTCTGTGCGAGTGTGGTTGCTTTTAAGAGCTTTTTTTTTTTCTTCTTTTTTTTTCTTTTTTTTTTCTTTTTTTTATTTTTCCTTTTTTTTTTTTTTTTTTCTCTCTCTCTCTCCACATTCCTAGTCACAACCTAAATGTAATACACCGCATCAGTTTTTATTCAGATTCCATATCTGGTTTTGTCATACTTCATAATCAGATTAAGATAAAAGTAGACCTAACATCAGCTATGTAGTCTGATATATATGGAGAAAGCTGTAAAATACTGTGTCCCTTGGCTGCATTCAGTCAGATACCTTTACCAACACACTCCTAACTCAAGTAAATATTAACCCATTTGTACATTTGACTAAATTAAAACTGGCTAAGAAACCCCAAAACAGGTACTGAGTAGACATGACTATTGACTAACTTTTAAACTGTACTAATGAAAATTAGATAGTCTTTTCCATATTTTCACCCTAGCACAATACATAAAAAAAAATAAAAAATAAAATCTGCAAAATTAATAACAAAATCTGACTATCTTTCTTAAGGTCAGTGATGTTGCTTTTTTGCTTCCTTTTTTGCTATCCTTCATGGATATTAAAGAAAAAATATACTAAAATTGACATGCTGGAAAATAATCTAGCATCTTGTATAAATCAAGTTGACTCTTTATCTGTTTGGATAAAACTGTTATAATCTAATATCCAATCCATCCTCCTTCAGATCACTCTTGGTCTCCATCTAACTGTACAGGATAGAATTCTTCAAAGCTTACAAGGAAGGCTAAGATTTGGAGCAAGATGGATTAGATATGATGTCCAAAAACCTGTACTACATGTAATATTTCCAAAGTATCATTCAACCTCTATTTTAGGTGAATAATGGAACAGTGATTAACATTTATTGCTGAGTCATGTTGTAATTTTTTAAAACACTATCATTCATTTCAGTGAAGCTTTGTCAGTTTAAAAATGGGATCTGATTCCTTGTGTTTATGGTTAATATAGGTAAATTAATCTTTCCTTCTGAAAGGAACTAAGCAAGTTTACTCCTTGGAGTTTGGTGTTCATGATGAAATACAAAAAAATACCCTATGTTTCATGAGGGCATGAAAGAGAAAAGCAATACACTGAAGGGAAATTCAGAGCAGAACAGAAATGTAGTAGCACAAGTTCTACTGCAAACGGTGGGAAAAGCTCTCAAACAGTCATGCAAACCACACCAAAAACAATTAACTTCTGTCAAATATGTGCAAATATAGCAAGTTAAGTGTGCTAAAGTCAGCTAGGATCCAGTTCACTTTGGACTGGAGATTTAATTAGATTTTCCTAATTTTTGAAAGCTATTCCCAAAGCAATTTGACAGTTTCAGTGTTTGCAACAAGTAATTAGGAATAACACAGTACTGTCCAAATTCCATCTCTTCCATCCTTCAGTAGGGACTATGAGTAAGCATAAAGCAGTATGATTAAGAATGTGTTTGTTTTATGGTTCAATGGGAGCTGAATTGATTAAGCTCCTTAACGTTTTTATTCTTATGCATATTTTAAACATAATTCTGTTAAGGAATACCACCATTAAAACAAAAAAAAATCAAGCTCTTCTTCAAAGTGCACAAAATACTTATTTACCTACTATATACTTATGTTCTCATTTGATAAATACTGCTTAAGCCAAGAGAAATTGCAGGCTGCAGAAATCTTTCTGTGTGGCACAGAAGAGAGAGACTGCAAGTCTCAAGTCCTTATCTGCAAAGGGAAAGAGATGATTGCCTTAAACTGTGTTATCAGTATGGGACCCACTTTAATGCTCATAAGGCTCAAAAGGACTTATGAAGTGGTAAAAGGCTGAGCTAGGTGGGCTGCATCTCGTTGACAAGCAGCTGGCTCTTCGATAGAGGAACCTGTGCTGGAGTAGCTCATGTTCCAGGGCAGTGAAATGCTGCCTCTCACAGGTGCAGTCTCAAATGTCACTTTCTTTCCTATGGTGGTTTAGATTCAAAAGATGTGATTAACACCAGCATACAAAACTCACAAATAAATGAAGTCAGCAGCAGGTCAAAACTTGTCATTGGTATCTGCTTTCCCATCCACATATAGCCATAGTGAAAAGATTCCCCTTTCCTGACTCCTGAATGTTGTTATTGTTAGTCCACCTAAAGACATTCTTCAATAATTAATCAGACTTTGCAGAATAGAATGGACTGTTTTGATTTTGCTTGAAATAACTCAGTCTTTTATTCTCCACCATATAGTACTATAGTACAATAAAACATTAAACAGAAAATTTACCAACTTTTTGGTTCATAATGATTTCAACACTTCTTTTCTCTCCTAAAATCCCATAAAACTAGGTTACACTTAGAATTTATTTGTACATTCTGAAAAACAAAAGTCTTTACATATAGCAGCAAACTGCCTTGAAACTATGCCATTTTTTCTCTTTTATGCCATCTTTAATATCGCTGTATTTTGGGGAAATCTTGCAGAGTTTTTGCAATATATTTAGGCTTCTAACGTTCATTATTGTGCATATGAAATATTAACAAGATTGGAGACCTATTTAATGCCTGAATAGTTTTGTGCTAACTCTCCATTCTCAAACAATAATTTCAAAGTTTTTCATAAGTACCACATTTCAAAGTCCAGGAATGCAGAAGCAAGGTGAAAATTGTGTATTTTATAAAAGTCATCTTTCATAACACATATTTATTCTTTATTTATTCTTATTTATTCTTTACTATCTTTTCCCTGTGAAAGACTTTCTTTCCTTTTAGCCTAAGAATTAGATGCAACTGCTATGAAATCAGAAAATATAATGCCCCGGGTACCATATTTTAAGAACACAGTTCATAATATTTTGGGAAGATTATACAAGACTGTGGTGGTTTTACCATGCTAGGCATCTGAACACCACAACCGCTCTCTCACTCCACCTCCTCAGATGAGGAGGGGAAGAAGTAAAGGAAAGAACAACTCACAGGTTGAGATAAGGATAATTTAATTAAAGAGAAAAAAAATATTATTAAGGAAATATTATTATTAATTAAACAATTCAACTAAAGGGAAAAAAAGGGAAAGGGGAAGAGGGAGCGGGAAAGGGAATTAAAAAAAAAAAAAATGAGTAAAGACTATGTGGAAGTGCAGAGGAAATAAGTTACTCTCTACTTCCTACAGATGAGCGATGCTTGACCACATCCTTGAAGCAGGGCCTCAGCGCACGTAGCCGATGTTCGGGAGGAGGACAGACGTTTTCGCAACGAGAGCCCACCCCTCCCCTCTTCTTCCTTTTCCCACCTTTTATTGCTAAGTGTGACATCATATGGTATGGAATATCCCTTTGGTTGGTTTAGGTCAGCTGCCCTGCTGATGTTTCTTTCTCACTTTTTGCCCACCCCCTAGGAGGGTTAGAGAGAGTCCTGATGCTGTGCCAGCACTTCTCAGCAGCAGACACAACACTGGTGTGATACCACTGCTGTTCTAGCTACAAGTGCAGAGCGCAGCACTGTATGGGCTGCTGCACGGAAAGTTAACATCCCAGCCAGACCCAGTACAAGGACTTGGAGCTGTGAACGCTTGATTTGTACCATATTCTCAGATAGGCTAGCTAAAATATTTGCTCTTTTGCAAAGCTTTCTTAGGCTTGAAAAATGTAGATTAACTATTAAAAATTTTCATGAAATTTAGAGATAAAAGCCAGACTACTTCTATGAAGAAGGGGAGATAGAAAATTAGAAATTAGAAACAGGAATGAGAGAAAGGGAAAAACATCTCACGCTTGTGAATGTTTTTTTTTTTTTTTTTTTTTTTTAACCTCTTCCACTGTATCTGTTCTAACTTATTTCAGATACAATGTGCACAACACTCATACAGACCTTATCTGCATATCTTATTACAGGTAAAAAAATTAAAGACATGGGCAACAACTTTATCATATTTTCACTTCCTCTGATGTGGCGGAGTGGGCAGATGTGACAACCAGTGTCTCCAAATACTTAAAAGGTCTTAAAAGTAAATTTACCACTCTTAGAAGAACAGAAGCAACTGATTTTGAAGTGGAATTACCTGCTTGCAACCCTTCAAAAGGTTATGAAAACTAGATACTGCTTGTCGAGGTCTATTAAAACGGAGTGAATGCAAGCAGTATATTTCTAAAGTCAGTTGGGAAGTATCTGGGAAGTGGATACAAAATATGATAATACATCAGCTGTCATCCACAAAAATATAAATATAAATATAAAACTCTCCCCAACCCCACCCCCCCCCCCCCCCCCAAAAAAAAAAAAAAAAAAAAGCTTCATATGCATTTTATCCTCCTAGTTTCCTACTTAGTCTCTCTAGTTTTCTAGTTTCCTGTTTATATCCCATGTCATTTCAAAACATTTTTTATATATTATGGACAGGCACTGGTTTCTAGAAGGGCATTAAATATATTTCCTTGACATATGCACAAGTGTCTTTTGACAGCATTGCCTAGATATGAGCTGGGCACATAGAAAAACCTCCAAACCAATTTACTCATACCCAAGACCAGAGGTGGACTATGGAAGATATTGACAAGTCATTTTAGATGATGCATTGAGAATTAAGAAATGCTTAAGAAGAGAAACTTCTTAATTTTCATAGGTAGATAAAGAAACCAAACTCTACTTGTGACCTAACTACAAAAACAAAACAAAACAAAACAAAACAAAACAAAACAATAATAATAATAATAATAATAATAATAATAAAAACTATATTGTGGAAATATATTTGGCAGTTCTTTTTTAGTCCCTGTCTGGATCAAAATTCTAGTGTTATAGTTCATCCATATTCTGGAATTGAATTTGTTGGAATGTTGGATTCCTACTTTTTTTGTTGTTGCTGTTGTTCTGTTATGCCTTCATGTATATATTTTTTTAATTTTCTTTACTCTTCCCAATTAGAAAACAATAAATGGAAAATTCCTTATGTAGATACGAGCTCCTTTTTCTTGTAAGAAAAAAAATGATAATTTATAGATTTTTTACTAAAGGCATTTTAAATCTGCAAACTAGCAGTACTCAGATTTTCAACTCCCTCTTCATAAATTTTTCCCTAATGCATCTATATCTGTTTCTCTTAGTACCCCAAAATAGACCCTTATTCAGCTTCCCTACAGACATATGCATCGTCAATTCTCTTGGCTCCCTTTTTAACGAGTTAGGAATAATTCAAAAAGACATGGAATCTATTTTTGGATTACGTACAGGGAGAAAAAGGAAATTAAAAAGAAATGAAGAAGAATATAGAAGTATGAATCATTTATCACAGTCAATATGAAGTTTTTTTCTTCACTATTAACTATATTTGTCTTAAAAATATGTTTAGTGTTTCTGAATACCAGCTTATAAACCATTATTATTTCTTCTTAACATATGGTAGCATTTGTACTTGAACATGTTTTATTCCAATTGCGTTCAGAATATCTGACAGTTATTATTTTATAAAGGACTAATCTTTATGATGATGAGACAGAATAGGTATGTTCTGATGTATTCAGCATCCCTTCTAGGCTTTCATCAATAGCTATCTAAAACTAATCAAAAATCTTTTGAAGTAAAAAAAATTACATTAATTTCCATGTCTTGACTGAATTTCTGTTCATGTGCAAAATATTGAAGCCTTAATATGCTTGCACATATTTGATCACTAATTCATGAATCAGCTTGTAGAGATTCTCATTTTTCCTAGCATCATTTTGTATTTATGAAGAACTTATGCACTGATCTTCACAGAAGGAGGACAGCTAACATCTTCCTCCATTTTTTTTTTAACAGTAAGGACATGTAGAAGGTGCGTATTTTTGGTCTCTTTCAAACCTCTTGGACTATCATCATTCCCAAGGTCATTCATAGGAAAATGACCATATTTAAATAATGCATAAAAAACATAATCCAAGAGCTGGTTTTAGTCATTGTTTTCACTTTGAAGATACTCTCCTTCCAGACATTTTCATATAAATACATAGGTAGATATAAACATAGATGTGTAAACACATGCACATGCAAAGAGAGAGAAAAATAATATGGAATTCAAAGATCATAGAAAATTAATCTAAGTAATATGGATCATATGTTTTAAATAGGAAAATACAAATTATGTCCAGAACGTCACTACAGGGAGTGTTCTGTAGAACAGCCATTGTTGTCTACTCACTCTACCTGTCACATCAAGTAAATTTTATTGTATGTGTTTAATTCTAACTTTTTTAGAGGTTTTAGGCTCCCATAAACACCCCAGAATTAAAAATTAATCATGGATCAACTGAAATGCTAGCTAAGTTTACACCTGTATTTCAGAGTTGTGGAGAGCTTCAGATGGTTTGTATTTCTGGATTATTACTACTATTTTTTTTAAGTTTGTGTCTATTCAGCAGTTGTTTTCGTTTTTCTTCTACATCAGACTGACCTTTTATTTTTCATTTGCACCAGAAATAGATACTTTTTTATGACCATGAGGAAAAGTCACCTCTTGACCTAAAACCACACTCAAAAGAATTTGAATTATCTCTAGCTATGTTGTTAAATTTCTAGGTATATCAGTGTTTAGACACCACCAAGCGATCTTTTTTTTTTTTTTCTTTCCTTTATTTTTTTATTTCAGAGTTCAGTAAAAATAAAAACATGATCTGCTAAAGCAAACAATGGAAAATTAGTGGGCTTATTCAGCATGAGTAAATCACCATTATTTATGATACAGGTTTTTACAAGTGGTAAACCATGCCTGCATCCTTAGTGTCATCTGCCGCAAGAAGAGAGACTTGGTCTTAAGGCTAAAAAGGGTGAAGTGACTTATGTTTCAGCTGTAGTGGCTGTATCCATACTGCACAGCATTACTTTGTGTGGTAACCCCTGTGACTTCAAGACAAAATTACTACTTTACATGCATTTGTTAAGATCACTTGTGTCATATTGTATACCAAATGGAAATGTGAGCATACTTTTTGTGTTCTGGAATGTGAGATGAAGATTCTTGTGGTCCTTTGAAGGTACAGGCTTACAGAGAGATTGATAGGTGGATTACAGGAGGACAAAACATTGCTTCCAGTCTCTCCATGGTCGTTTGCCAGTGGCTATTGCCTTCCTTGGGGGCATCACCAAGGCAGGTGATACCTTGCTGTTTCTGTGCGTCTCAAACTACCAAGATTAATCTGGAATTATCTGGATAAAAAAGGTAATACTTCCTCTTTCTGTACCATTTTTGTCTGGGGCCAGAGGATGATGAAAACTGCAATGGAAATTGCTGATTGATGTGAGGCTATGTGACTAGGGAATCCATGTGGCTTGTTCTGAAAAAATAATAAAGAAAAAAAGGAAGAGTTAAAACAGTAAACCATCCTGTAAGGACATCAAATGTTGAGCATTTTATAGAATCTACAGCCCAAGGAGAAGCTATTATGTGTAGTGGCCAAGCTGTCAGATGAAGACCTGACACATCAACAGGTTTGCAGCAAGTGTCCTGCGTCTACCTTGCTCTAGTTCGAGCTAGTGGGGCTGGGCTCTGGTTTGGGTGTACCGTTGTGGTTTTTAAGACATGAATAGCTATCAACCTAATTATCTGTCATGACAAGTAGATAAATTTTAGATCATATGTCACTGCATGGGGTTGCTGTTAGAACCACCGTATTCCATTGCTTTTGGCATCTTGGGAGTGAACCATCAGCCACACTGAGCTGTGTTTCCAGGAGAACCTAGGAATATGAGGACACATACAGTGTTGATAGCAAGGATACAATGGTACCAACCAATCTAACAGTGTAAGTCTACTTCTGACAAAACCTGCAGGAGAGAATTTGTATGTTCTATCTCTATTTGTATGTATATTACAACAAGCAAATAAGATCTACAGCTGCTCCTAGGTCCTTTGAGTGAAACTCAGGGATATATTTCTGACTTTTGAAACAGTATGAAACTAACTAACAAACCAATTTTATTGGTTGTTTAATGACTTTTTCCCCCTTTTTCTGCTGCCTGTGTCTGTCAACATATTAATATCTATTGCTATGCTGAGTTGCAAAGAAAAAAAAAAAAAAAAAAAAAAAGTTAATTTCACTCATTTTTCTGTCTTACTTTGCATTGTTTTCTCTTTTTTTTTTGGGGGGGGGGAAATTGTCCCTTCTCACAGAAACATGGTCATAACTAAGGGTAGAATTCATCTTTTAGTCAACAACTTATCTCTCTCCTTCTTCAATGCTATAGCCCATAATTAAATTTCAGAAAGGTTCAGTTTTATATGGCTTTGCACTCAGGCATTCATGAGACAGAAACCTGTTTGTGTTTATGTAAGAAGTTCAACTGATGTACACTGCATTTGGAGTCTTTGTTGATGCTGACTCGATTAACATGCAAATAGCTCTTGATGTCTCTGCACAAATTAACATTCCTATCACCTTTATCTCTCAAGATGACTGTTTCTCCTGGCTAAACATCAAAGCTGGATGTCAGTATTTCCCAAGATCTCAAATTTAAAAAGACAGAGTCCATATTTACCAATAATTTCTCCATTTCTAAAATGAATCTCTGCAGATGAGGCTCCATCTGGTGTGGTTATTAACTACTTTATCCATGCTCTATAATCACATTGAGATTCTGTAGTGGTCCACTGAAAAGATTGCATTTCTCCACTGATAAACCTCCATAAAGGAATGGGTGATTACATTAATACTTGCAGTTTTCTGTCTTTTTCTCTTTCCCTTTCTTTCCTGCTGGCAACATTTGATTGTGAGGAAAATAACTATTGCTACATCCAAATATCCTTGAAGATACACATTTGAAATTTAATTTCACGTATTTATTTATATTTTTTTTTAGCCACTGCTGCCCATTGCTCCTGCTCACCTATGTCCAGCACATAGCCACTGCTATGTGGGTATTGGGCACTGTTCTTTCTGGACAACAGCTACCAGAGCCTATATTTTCCTTCCATTAAGTACCAATCTGCCCTCTGATGCTGTGGTCTTCATACGGTCTACATCTTGATTTCTCTCCCAGAGCTGCCGGAACTCTCTGACAGAAATAAAGACCCTTAGAAGTGGCCCTTAAAATACAAACTTGATGAATGGAGCCTTTAAAGATTGACCATTGCAGCTTCCATCATTGTTTTTGTTTTTTGTTTTTGTTTTTGTTTTTGTTTTTTCACAAGGAATAGAATGCATCAATCTGTATTTGTTAACATTATAGGAGAGAAATATGAAGTAATAGCTTCGTTAATGGATGTGGGATTTTTGTTTGTTTTGTTGTTGTTCTTTTTGGATTTGTTTGGTTTGTTTTTGTTGTTGTTTGTTATTTCAGTATACTGGTAAGATTTGCAGTATATTTTTATATTCTGTGACTTGCTAGCCCCTTTTTAATAACTAAATTACGTACCTAATTTCTCTCTTTTTTTTTTTTTTTTTTTTTTTTTTTTGTATAGTTTCCATATATATTTTATCCTGAAGGAAATACTTAAAAGCCCTTTCTAAACTGAACATTTCTGATCTATAACTTTTCCACAGGATCATATTTCATTTGGAGGCATTCATCTCCTTTTTCCCAAGGCTTTTAACTCATTTTCATCAAATCAATAAGAGTGGTTGTGATCAAGAAATATATATAAGTGTTGTGCCTACACCACCGTGTCTGCAGCATTGTGTCAAGGTATCCAAGATAATGTCAAACTACCAGCTCTGTTTTCAATGACCCTAAAGTGAAAATTTGTTATTTGAGAGCTTTTAGTGTAAAGGAATGTTCTATGCATATGTCTAAACTACCCTTCCATGATAATCATCTCACAGCAATAACTGTAGCAATGGTATAAACAAGAATGGAAAATGATGAAGTTTTATATTCAATGCTGTTTGATTACCTATAAGTGCATGTAGCAAGGTAAAGTAGAAGTCCCTACAATGAGGTTTTATTTTTTTATATTTGAAGATTGCCCTCTCCCACTATTTTTTCTTTCTATTTAAATTGTAAGTACTTAATAGAAAGTCTTTTAATGTGTAAATATGTTATCTGTTGGCTCCTTTTAGCTCCAAGAGGTTCAATATTTTTTTTATTTCAAAAAATATAGTAAGAGTGAATGATGCGGGACACATAGATATCTATATTTACCTACTTCCTGCATGTGTTAACTCAAAACTAGAAGTCAGGGTAAGGGTAGCAGTAAAACCACAGCAACTGCTGCATGAATGCCTGCAGTCCTGAGTTTGTGCCAAGATTTGTTTGGAGGCTTGTGAGGTCTGCACTGAAGGCCCATCTGCTCTGTTTTTGTTGTGATTGTTTCTTCACTGTTTTGGTTGTTGTCTGAAACAATGCCAGCATGGTAAGGTAAGAGCTACACAGGCTGTATTCAATGTGCTCAAGTCTTTGGACAGGTGTTTTACACAACCTTACTATATATATATATGTGTATATGTATATATATACTGGGAATTAATATTTATATTGTAAAATCAGTTCTGTACTTTTCAAAATGTGTCTCTGATTCTTGCTACCTGTTACATTTTAGTTACCTGCAATGAGGAATGCAAAGGGTCAAATCAATTTTAAAATTCTGTCCAGCACATAAGTGAACAAATAAAAAAAGGTGAGAATCTATTAATATTTATCTTAGCATACTGAAACTAAGGGATAGGAAAGCAATGAGTAGCAATATGAGAGGGATTTAGTGCCCATCTATTTTTTGGTTATTAATATATTTTTTGTGAAAGGTACTTTAGGACTGCAACAAATACTCTAGAAATATTAGTTCTTAATGCCACAAATCATAACACTGCTTAAATCTATTAAGATGGTCCTAAATATATTTTAAATCCAAGAAGTTTGAAACTCTCTACTAAATATTAAAGGAAATGCATTGCAGAATTTGTCTGAAGAATTAACTGTAATTAACATTTGTCTAAAGCATCTGTGAAAACACATTATCTTATGTATGTTCATTCACAAAAGAATCTTAATACAAAAGAGAAATATAAGATTTCATACATCTGCACACACACATGCATATGTACACTATAACTTGTTTATTTCACACAGAGCTGACTCCTGCTAAATCTGATTTATAACAATTTTGAATGTAAATGTATACATTACAGTATTGCATTCTTCAGAGTGAAAGCAGAAAGCAGCATAGATTCATCCCATGAAATGAATTCCAAATTTAAAATTCCAAATTCAAATTTCAAACAATTCAAAATAATTCAGATGCCTCTCATTTGAATTAGCTCCTAGCAGTGCAAGCTAACGTATTTTTTGCTGTCTTTACTGCATTCATTCCTAAGTTTAAGGGCTTTTTTTTTTTTTTTTTTTTTTTTTTTTTTTTTTCCAGCAGGATGAATGCCAAAATATTCTCTTTGTGGAACAGAAAACTCTTAGTTCATCAGCATTTGAACTGTGATCAAACTATTCTGAGCATCTCTGAGAAGAGCTCTTCTCCCTAATGACCTCTTGTACTAAATTGAAGCCTTAAATCATAAAACCAAAATGAAAATGTGAAATTAAAATTTAAATGAAAAATAAAAGCAAAAAATACATTTTTCCCCCTTTCATTGTCCTTTCCCCTTACTTGTGGGTTGTTGTTGTTGTTTTCTTGGAAAAGTAATGCTTTTTCCTGAGAGATGCTGATGAATCATAGAAGCTTTTCCATCTGGAGAGGCTTTACTTTTCCAAATCTCCAGACTCACACTGCTCTTAATTCTCCATTATATTAAAGGCATAAAACCATTTTATCAGACAGTGTAGGTTTATTTCAGTTAAGGGGGATTCTCTGATGATGGAGATCTGCCATAGGAATTTGTTTGCCTCCCCACATCCATTTGGCATAGAAGATGTACATGTGAAAAAGGATGTAATTCTGACTTCTCTCTATTTCACTAGCATATGGATGCTAAAATACATTGTTGAAGCAATTGGCTAAGGGCAAAAACTGAAAATGCACAAGGGCTGTTCTAACTTAAGACAAGAACTAACATTTGTGTAGCTTTAGAAGTCATTCAAAAATGTGGTACATTTTTTTTTATTTTTTATTTTTTTCCAGTAAATTATTGCAACTCTTCCTTAGGCAAACTCTACAATGAAATATAATGCAGAAATCAAGATGGAATGAGGATGAAAGATATTTCCCTACTACATCCTTGGACTTTTCAAAACAAGGACAAAGAAGCAGAAAAGCAGCTGAAAGGCTTTGAGTTCCTGAGATTAGGCTTGTACTAAGATGTAATATAATGATTCCATGCACTATAATCCCACTGCTGGAAGTATTTCTGTTATGTTTTTAATGAAAATGTAATTAATTCATTACAGGCTTGACAAACAATTTTTTTTCTGTCTTTTAGACACATCTTTGTCCTGTACAGGGACAGGTGGAGAAATTTCCTTAAGAAAATTAAAAGGGAGAAAATAATATGTAAAATAATTATTTAGGTAGAGAATGATTATCCATCATATATTTAATACAATCATATTTTTTTAAAGACACCTTTCAACTGAAATCTGTTAGAGAGTTCCTTACAGAGATTTGAAACTCAAAATGAGCCTTCATGGTGCTGTCACTATCTGGTATTTGTTATTACTTGAAGGATTTCTGCAATTTTCATCTTACATTTGTTTAAAAATCATTTTTTTCAAGGAAAAATAATAATAATATAATTTTTAAAAATAATAATAATTCATGGGTAAAAGACCTAGAAAGCTATCTTCTAGCTATCTGTCCCAAATGATACTAGTGAGAGAGATGTGGAAGAACAACCCTCAGTGTGTTTTAACAACTGGAGTGTTTTCCAAGTTATTCCAAAAATTTTTGCAATCAATAACTTGTGGACTGTACTGCTGAAGGACAGCACATAAGCTTCTTGGCTTACATCTGTTTCAAGCAGGTTTATTTAAGTATAGCCATAGAGGGTGAAAGACAGAACAATAAAAGGCGCAGTCCTGCAATTACAACTCTGATAGCAGATTCATAGGCCTGGTCTGAACCCATTATCTCTACAATCCTAGAAAGCACCAGAAATTCCAGCACAGTGCTACACAAAAGTGGAACCTGTTCACGCAGAATCAATTGCAGGATAAAGGCTATAAACATCTTCAAGGAAGCATGCCTAACAGTCTGCTTACAAGGTTGCTCAGTAAAAGAGGTAGCTGCCTGTTTTTCTATTTTTCTGTTGCATTTTTCCAGTAAGGAAAAGTCCGTCTTAAATAAATGGATTTTGGTGGAAAAGGATTTTGGTGGAAAAAAGAATGTTTGGTTTTAGTTTTGCTTCTCTTCCAAGGGATAATAGCATGTTAAATCAAGGGGTCTGAAGTTAATACCCTTGACTACACCATTTTTCAAACTACAAACTACAAAAATGAGATCATTTAGAACCTATCAGATTTAATTCATTGGGATTTGTTTTATTAAATCTAATACAAGCCAGAACATAATATATAGCTCTACAGCTGAAAACAAACAAAACAAATATATATATATATATATATATTAAAAAAAAAAAAAAAAAAAAAACTCAGCTGAGTGTTTTACTGAGATTTGGATATTATGCATGGCAATTTACTTCACTAATCTCTAAAATATCCCCAGCCTTATTCTGTAGTCCCAAGAGCAAACAGATGAATGCATGCATCTAGCTATGTGGGTACTTATAGTTCCAGGAAACTTCTGTTAATAAAACATCTTTGCATCTATTTTCATTACCTCTCCTCCAGTTCAAATTCAACCCAAGTCAATGGTACTTGTTACCTTCTAGATAAACTGGAAATCTTTTTCAACTCATTTGGCAACTCTCAAGGAATTCTAATCTTACGAGACCAAGGATGGAGTAAGCTCTGAAAATTCAGCCAAACATTCACCAAAAGAAACCATTCTTCCATATTTAATTCAAATGTCAATTACATTCCAGAACATTTATTACTCTGGAATTAATTACATTTCAGGGCCTAACTTCTTTTTCAGCTTACTTGTGGTACTATGGTCCACTGAAGAAATTTCTTGTAGCCTTTGCATGAGACTTACTCCAGAGTCTCAGATGAATGTGTAAGTAAATCACTATAGCTGGACTACAGATGTTCATATGGCTGGTAGACATCTGATTTTGTTGTTTGTTTGTTGGTTTGTTTGTTTTATTGCAAACAGAGCTAGCAGAAATTCACAGTCTCAAAACAGTAGGGGGGGGGGGGCTATCTGCCTCTAGTTTATGCCGTACTAATGAATTAAAAAATCATAGTATGCATCTTAGTCTATCTGTGGGGATAGTGTACCCAAGTGTACCCACAGTCTACACTCAGGGCCTTACTTCTAGAGTAGTGAGGCAAGTACTAAGGTAGCTATTAAAGCACAGTTTGCAGAGCAGTCCAGGTAGACTGACCACATCCTGTGTAATCATGTACAGTGATTAGTACATGACTTGTTGACAGCAAGCTCTGAACTAGGCTCAGGAAGAAAAGCCCAAGAAAGAATTTAGCATGCTTCCTAAATATACCAGATCTTTAACTTTTAACTCTGAATGTTTCAGGGGAATGTTGTGATAGAGAAAAACAAGTTCCCTTAAAAAAAAAAAAAAAAAAAAAAAAAAAAAAAAATTAATTCTTCTTTCCTTGTTGACAGAGCTTCCTGGAATACATTTCTAAAGGTTTTACTGAAATTTTCTGCTCCAAGGGTTGCTGTTTGCAAAAATCATGTTATTTACTTATTAATTTTTAACTTGAGAGGTTAGAATACAGAAATATGTGATTGGATTACCTTTGCCTGAAAGTTAATCAACAGTTCTTATGTGTCATTATATCAATTTCTTTTCTGAACTATGACAAGGACAGTGAGACATAGAGCTTGCCTTTGTGAGGATTACATATTTACCCTCCACAAATATGAATTGCTTGCTTGTTGTTTTTATTATTATTATATTAGAATTATGTTGAGTTGAATCACTACTACAAGATCATTTTCTTAGAAAACCCATGTTAAATTTTACCTTCTCAACAAGGCTAGAGTGTTTGATACTGTATCAAATTGACAGTGCTTGGAGCAAATTAAATATTTTGAGAGTTAAGAGAGGACTGTACAGGTCAGCAAAATGATTAACAGCCCTATCAACCTGATCTATCTCTGTGGTGTTTCTTCTGAAGGTAATGCTTTGATGCCAAGGATAGTCCTTCTCTGACAAGAAGGAGTTTAAATTCACTGTTATAAATGTCTGTCCTTCTCCTGTTCCTAACCTCTCACAATGCCAAGCATCAGTTATGGAAGGCAACAGATTTTACACACACCTTTCCCTGGTAGAGAAGACACAGAAAAAAAAATATGTGGAGATATAGTAGGCAGTACTTAATTTATCACAATTCTCAAGTGTTTTGAAGCAATGGGTTTGAGAAAAACTGGGACATTCCAATCTAAATTGGCAATTATGGGCATAAAGATAGCAATGTCACAAATACCAGGACAATACAGACATGGCACTGGTATGAGCAGAGTGATAGTTATGAATGGTCTTTCCATTCTGCTATTTCTATAGTCACAATTACTACAATATGATAGAAAAATGCACTTAAGTATAGCACATATTTTATATCTCCTATGCCCAAGATAAGATTTGAAAATAAAAGCTAACATATCAAATAAACTACTCCACATACTATATATCCTATATATAATATATATATATATATTAGATATATAATAAATATTATATATATATATATATAATAAAATATTTGGACTGGCTTTGATTGGCCATAAGAGAGGAATGAGCAAAATTTTAAACACTGTAAATAAAATTAAATTTAGAATTAAATTTAGCAAGAGACATCAAGGATAACAAGAAGAGCTTCTTCAGATACGTCAGCAGCAAAAGAAAGACTATAAGGAAAATGTGGGTCTGCTGCTATATGAGGTGGGTTCCTTGGTGACAGCAGATACAGAGGAGTTACTGAATGCTTTCTTTGCTTCAGTCTTCACTGCTAAGGCTAGCCCCCACACACTACTGAGCCTGGAAACAAGCGAGAAAACCTGGAGAGAGGAAGACTTTCCCCTGGTTGAAGAGGATTGGGTTAAAGGTTGTTTAGGCAAGTTAGACACCCGGAAATTTATGGGTCCCAATGGGATGAACCTGAGAGTGCTGAGGGAACTGGTGGGCGTTATTGCTAAGCCACTCTCTATCATCTTCAAAAGGTCTTGTAGAGGTCCCTGAGGACTGGAAGAAAGATAACATTATGCCGCTGTTCAAGAAGGGCAAGAAGGAAGACCCAGGAAACTACAGGCCTGTCAGCCTCACCTCCATCAATGGAAAGGTGATGGAGGAGCTCATACTTGAGACCATCTCTAAGCATGTGGAAGAAAAGAAGGTGATCAGGAGCAATCAAATGGATTCATCAAGGGGAAGTCATGCTTAACCAACCTGATAGCCTACTATGATGAGATGACTGGTTGGATGGATGAGGGGAGAGCAGTGAATGTTGTCTACTTTGACTTCAGCAAGGCTTTTGACACTATCTCCCATAACATCCTCCTGGGTAAGCTCCAGGAGTGTGGGATCTCTGTGGACAGAGGGGTGAACTGGCTGGATGGAAGAGCTCAGAGGGTTGTGCTCAACAGTGCCAGGTCTAGTTGGAGGCCTGTGGCTAGTGGTGTTCCCCAGGGGTCAGCACTGGGTTCAGTGCTATTCAACTTATTCATCAATGACCTGGATGAAGGCACAGAGTACACCCTCAGCAAGTTTGCAGATGATACAAAGCTTGGCAGAGTGGCTGACACAACAGAGTTCTGTGTGGCCATTCAGAGGGAACTAGACAGGCTGGAGAGTTGGGAGGAGAGGAACCTCATGAGGTTCAACAAGGGCAAGTACAATATCCTGCTCTAGGTGATCTTGCTTGAGCCGGGGGGTTGGAGTAGATGATCTCTGGAGGTCCCTTCCAACTTCATCCATTCTGTGAGTCTGTGATTCTATGAAATGTGTTTAAAGTCTGAGGGAAAGGAAAAATATATGCATGTATATAATTAAGTTTTTCACTCTGGCAGTCCATTAAAACATTATAAATAATCACTTTTGCCTATCTATTGTTGCTTTTAACCATGTTTATCTGCTTCCAAGAGAGTGAATTAAACATACCCATTAGAAGAAAATAATAATAATAATAATAAAGTGCTAATTACAAGATTAAAGCAGTACAGTAGCCAACAAGTAAACATGAATACATTTATATTTCAAATGAGCCTTGCATCCCTTTGCATTAACTGGGAAAAGCAGACTATTCAACAATAAAATAATGGTAAGAGTAAAGGAGGAAATAGGGTCATGTTATATTTACTAAGCCTTGTAATGTACTCTGATCAAAATCAGTTTCTGTAATTCTGTACAAATGCTCAAATTTAACCAAAATTCTCCCATGTCAGAACTGATCAAGATATTTATTTTTCTTATGCAATTTCATTTAGTAATTTATGCCAACTGTACTCATGCACATTATAAGATACAAGATGTTTTTGTTTGTTTGTTTGTTTTGTTTTTCAGTAATAGCACATATATTTGAACTGCCTTGTTCACCTTACCTGTTTTTTTTCAACAGGATCTGTACAAATTCCTTCAACACAGAAACTGAGAGCCAGAATAAACCCTTCAGTGGACTCCTTGAATGGTTTCTGTTATCACTTATAGCCTTTTTTAGGGGAGACAGAAATTGGAGGGCAAAATAAATGTTCTCAAAAACTGCTGTGATTCACAACTTAATATATTAAGTAAAAAATGAATATTAATATAAATTTTACTTCTGTCTAGGAAGAACATTAAGTAGGTCCCTATAATTTTGTAGAGCAGAACTGTCTAGTTTAACACAGTTCATCCAGTGTATTCCAATTAGAGACTCTGTTAAGCTACTGCTGGGAGTGCTAAAGTGGAATATATCCTCCTTCTAATTCTAGATCTAGGTTTGAAGACTGAAAGTCAATAAATAATTAGGGCTTATTTTAACACTTCAGAGGCTAAATGTTTTAGAAAAACAGTAGAGGAAGACTCAAAGATCACTGCTTGGCTCAGCTCTAATAACGAAACAATAGTCACGTAAATATTTGATATGTCTTGGCATGATTTCTAGAACCTAACTAAGAGTCATTTAGCCTAAGGGCTAAGCAAAATGGCAAAATGATGGGGGGAAGGGAGGGGGAAAGAAGAGGGGCAATTAGCCCTTTCTCTTTTACTCTTATTTCTGGTTTAGAGAAGGAGTAATGGGGGAAAAAACAGAGATGAATAAATATAAAGGTATATAAATGTTGTTACTTTGGGAAAATTCACTTGGGTGACATACCTTTCTCAAAGAATCACTGTCAAGTACCCTGCAGTGTCAAATATGTTGACAGCAAGCCTCATCATTACTATAATTTGTGAGTCATTCTGCCAGCTCCTGTCTGGTAAAAGCAAACTGTCCTTGAACACTGAATATTTTTTCTCCCGCAAAGTGGCCAGTGACTCTCCCTTCAGCATAACATCTCTGAGATGCAAGAAATGAGGCTTGCTTTACTATGACATGATAAACTATTTTCTTGACATCCAGGGTAATCTACAGATAATTCAATATCCCAATCAGGTCTGATCTGGCTACTTTGACATCCAGGGTAATCTACTGATAATTCAATATCCCAATCAGGTCTGATCTGGCTACTTTACAACACAAATGTGACTGGTTTTCCTACAGTTGTACTGATTCTGTTGAAAAAAAAATAAAAAAAAATAAAAAAATAAAAATAAAACAACAACAACAAAAAAAAGGCAAAAAGACATTAGCCTGAAGAAAAATGCAGGGAAGTCAAAATAGATTTGTTGATTTCAAATAAGGTAATATCCTGGGGAATTTAAAGTCCTATTCACTGCACTTAGAGCTCTCAAGTGCTACCTTCCACAGTTTGGTAGCACAGATTAAAACACACAACAAAAATATGCTGAATTACTGAATCATATCTGTAGTTCCACTCCCATTGCTCTGTATTTTCAGTCTCATATATTTGGAAATAAGATATGAATCACAATTGTGTTAATTAGATATGCATACAAAGTTTTATGTTTAGGCAGAACTCATGCTCTGGGAAAATATATCAACCAAACTGAAAATAAAACATTGGCAGATCCCATAGTTTCCCATTTCTGGCACGTAATTTCCAGTAATGATCAGAATGATTGTAGGGGACATAAACAGTCTGCCTCTTAGATTCTGTAAAATATAGCCAAATATATCCTAAATGTAGATTTAGTATAATCCATTTCTACTATTATTTTGATAGTAGTTAAGCCACGTCAAAAAGTACTATAGAGGCTATATATAACCTGTAAGCTGCCAAGACTATATTTTGGTTTTGGTTTGGTCAGTAATCATTCTATTTTTATGGTGCATAGTTTTTTAGGTGTTTGCTTGTTGTTTTTTTGTTTGTTTGTTTGTTGT
Organism: Oxyura jamaicensis; assembly: GCF_011077185.1. NCBI lineage: Eukaryota > Metazoa > Chordata > Aves > Anseriformes > Anatidae > Oxyura > Oxyura jamaicensis. Next base: position 132,068,006 of record NC_048893.1, read on the forward strand.
TTGTTTTTTTTTTTTGTTTTGTTTTTGGTTGGTTGGTTGTTTTTTGTTTTGTTTTTTAAGATTCAAAGTTTACTCTCTAAAGATATCATCTGAATCAAACAGAAATGGTATTATGTATGTAACGTAGTTTCCAAAGGTTAGTAGCTGTTTGCTCAGTGGTAGTTTTAGAGGTGCTCCCCATCTCGGCCATTGTCACAGCTGTGTCTCAAGGATCACTGATAATATTAAACTGTGCTGAATGGGAAGGTTATATTTCCAGTCATCATGCAACAACATAACATTAGGGGAAAAATAAAAAGAAAAATGAAAGAAAAAATGCTGATCCACAGCTTTGGTTGAAATAGTTAATGCCTATTTCAACTTTCTAAGAATTTTTGTTTTAACCTTGAGTAAAAAGTTTGGTGTTAATATAAATCTTGTGATGAAAACCCAGGAGACAAAGGAAATTGTCCAAATACGCCCCTTCTCTACTCTTCTTTCCACCCAAGAAATTAAGATGTGTGTTCAGGTGATATCCCCTGGAAAGGAGGGCAAATACACTGAAAGAGACAAAAGGGTAGGGCTGAAACTTTATTTAACATACGTTTTTTCATTATATTTGAAGGCATTTATGTTTAAAAGGACAGCATATTATAAAGTACAAAAAAATGTAATTACCTTTGTGTATGAAAGTTTGTGCAGGTATTTATGTCTGAGGCCTTCAAATATAAAATAACAGTTTATTCTAGGGAATTGAAAAGTTAGAGTCTTTAGCAGAAAGCATGTTTTCTGTGGAGACTCTTTTTTAGCAGTCTTGGTGAGGTCTATAGTGGGACTGGCATTTAGTTTCTTTTGAGCTACAATACAGCCAAGTCTGCTAATATTCTCTTTCCAAGAAGCTGTGTTAGTCATAAATAATAAATTTATTGTAACCTAAGAAAAAGCACAAGAAAAATGGTTAGGAACATTGTAGCAGTGAGCTAGTAAGAATGCAGCAAGCTCTGAGCAGCTAGTCAAAGTGGATGAGGATGAGGACCAGGACCAGTTTATGGGAAGGTCTGGTGGGGCAAGCGAAGAAGGGGCAGGTGAGGAAAACAGCTCTTACCTCAGCAGCACTGTCAGTCTGGATCAGGCTTTGTTGCCTTTAACAATCTGACAGTTCCTCAGTCCCTGGCCAATGGGGTGGGGGGGTGAGGCTTGTTTGCTTTTCCTTTATTATTATTATTATTATTATTATTAAAATAACATTATATCAAGTGGTTGGCATTTGTGAGTGGGGAATAATAATAATAATAATAATAATAATAATAATAATAATAATAATAAAGAACTCACTAAACACTATTCAATTGAGCTATCCCAAAAATGTAAAAATAATCAAAGATATTTTTAAATTTAGAATTACCAGCCAGTTAATTTATATAAAACTGGCCACATTAAATTTAATATTATATTACAGTAAATCTACTGGAGAAGATTGATATAGTTTGATATAGTTTTTTAACTAATTTAGGAATACTAGCTGATAATAAAACAAGTAGAAGAGCTGTGTTCATCTCATGAACAATTTCACTAAAATACGAAAATCTTCTTCTTGGAAGTTGGAAGAAGATCTCATTTTCCAACTGAAAGGTGTTTGGAATTCCTCCAGTTATGCAGCTATTCATCAGTTACGAAATAATTGATAAGAGTGATCAAGTATATATAATGTGTGATATGCTAGATGGTCTAAAAGAGGCATATAGTCAATACAAAAAGCAGACACAAGTAATATATCACATATGCTTCAAATGAAAATAATAAAATATTTTCACATGCAAAGCTTTGACATACCATTTCATAGATATACACTTTAACACTGTTATAAGCACACAAAAATATATTTGTTGCTGAAGCGAAGCTGAACAGGATAAATGAACTATTTGCAATACTCTTCCCATGGGATTTTGATAACCTAGGCAGTTCTGAAACAGTATGGCTCAATTCAAAACACTGTAAAGAATGAAAGAAAAAAAAAAAAAAAAAAAAAAAAAAAAAAATACTACTGGCAGTAAGCCAAAGCAATTAGCTAATATTGATAATTGGAAAGCTATGCAATTAGTTAACAATATTACTAGGCACTTTGCTATGTTGTTTCTTCTAGAAAGAGAAAGACATTCTGAAAAAGACAGGTATTCCTTAGATACAATTCAGTTCATTCACAGAGAATGTCTATACCTCCTTGTTTCTACTGAATAGGTTTCATTCATAACTGTTTATTCCTCATGGCTAGCTAAACATCCTGACATTTTTGCTGGTGCCATTCAAGTGAAAAATTGTAATTTTGACTGTCTTACCTGATGACTAATTCATCACTCTGAGCATATTGTAATACAGCTAAAGATGAGCAGCATTATTCAGCCACTTTTGGGGTTATATCAATCTGTCAAAAAATGTGTCCTCCAAGACTGCAATTTCCCCCTCAAAATTGCTCTGCCCCAAGGTATGTCAAGTAGACATTATCTATCCTACAGTAGTTGTAAAATGCTGGAGACCCAGTAAATTATGTACTAGCAAAGCAATTGTCATAGGAAAAGCATGCTTGCATCATTTTTTTTTTATTATTATTATTATTATTTTGGTAGGAAATGTCCTTGCATTATGTCATATCTTAATGTCATACAGCCAGATGGATATTTTGAGGGAAAGCTTTTTTCAGTTTACTCTTTTACATACAGCTTCTTATTCCAACTCCATCTAAATCCTAAAATAACATCCTGCTATGTCTTTCCTATTACTTCCTTTGCCTTTCATTTAAATAAGGGCGAAATAAGTGGTTATTAATAATAATATTGGCTAACATTATAAAGCTAGTCTGAAATTCTGAAACTTGAAGATGTAGTTCTAAAAAATCATAACAGATGATTCTTAAAATAACTACCTTCAGAACCAAGGCTTAAAAAGGTGCCAACTGTTCTGATCTGAATTATACTTTAAAGTCAAATTATAATGACTAAAAACAAAGGAATCTCAATAAAGGTCAAATATTAAACAAGACAAAACATAACATTAACTGATGAAGGGTAGCAGTTTACCTAACAGTTTGTTACAAGTCATCTTTAATATATAATTCTCATTTGAATTCTAGACTCGGCCACGCAGAATAACTTTTTTTTTTTAAAAAAAAGAAGTAACTGAAACAAACAACAACAGTTAAGGACTGTTAAAGAGAGTTTATTTAATCCCTTGCAAAGGGTACATAGGATAATAAGTTTATTAAATAACATCAACCAAAAAAAAAAAAAAAAGTAAAGAAATAGAAAAGAACAATGTTCGTCAGGACTGAAGGCAAGAGACATTAATTTTCACAGGTTTTCTTTGCTAAATTTGCTCTTCATTCTCTTTCTCACCATATTCACTATACCATTGCAAATGGTTGGCCTGAGTCCTTTTCAAATAATTTTCTGAGGTGACCATTCTGAGAAAGTTTCCCAGAAATCAAAGCAGCCAACAGGTACTTCTTATATAAAAAGGCACTCGACAAAAGCAACACTTACTATGGTAGATAGAACTGGTCCAGTGGGGTTTGAACTTGAAAGTTAAGCACCAAATAGGACACAATAAACATGAAATTTGAAGGGACTTCAAGAGGCCATTAGTGCATTGTTTACCCTTAGAAAGTACAACTATATCTATGTCATTTCTAATAGACATTTGTATAATCTGTTTCTCAATGCTCTTGTAAGTGAGATTTCACAACTTCCCCAGGCAACCTATTCCATTGCTTCACTATTCTTAGAATTAGAAAAGGTTCTATCATATCTAAACTAAATCTTAATGCAATTTAAGCAGCTTACTCTTTGTTCTGTTTTCTGCAAATGTTATTTCTGCATTTGGAGATTTTGTTGCATATCCCTTCTATATCTTCTCCATTTCAGTCTAAACAGCTCAATCATTTTATTTTTTTTATATCATTTTATTTTCTAAACCTCTAAATATTAGTATGCATATAAAAGAAAGATAATAGAGATATCTGTATTTAAACCAAAGACATAGTATTGCACATTACATTGATAAAAAATATTCGTCTGTAAATATCTCAGACTAGGTTTATTTTCTCCAAAAATTACATACATTTCATGAATTCAGTCATAGTAATAACATATGTGTTATATTCAGGAATGTACCCAACATTCAAGATACATCATAAGAAGTTTGAGGTCCGTGGATAGGACAGGAGAGAAAGCGAGAAGAAAATGGTAAATATATAGATTTGATTACGACAAACTCTGAAGGCGCCTGAGGTAAGTCACTAAAGCAAGAGCCAAAGAAGCGGAATTACTCTCATGTAGTGTATGAATTACTCTCATGTAGGAGTAACAAATTTCTGCAATCAACTCCCTTTGTCTCAAACTAGTTTTTCTTCTTTTCTGACTGTCCCATATTTTCTTGATTGAGTAGAGCTTTCTTTTCTCTTCTTGCAGATAATGAGACATAAAAGAAGTTTGGGTGACTGTAAATAGGAAAAGGCAGTCTGTCAACTTCTTCACTGCTGCTCAAGGCAACACTGAAGGTAAAAGTTCCTCTAAAAATAAGCTTTCTGATTTTTTGCCCAAGTGATCTAATTAACATGCAGACAATGAGACCAGGAGACAGAATTTCCTCTTCCTCTGTCACAGGTTTTATGTGTTATTTACCCACTTATATGTTGAAACAGATATAAGAACCTACTCAGGTTCTCATGTCATGTCAAAACTTACTGAATATTGGATGTTAACACGCTAGAACACAGCAAGATGGAAATTGTGGGGATTTTCAGATGTTTTCAATGGAATATAATTTATTAGAACAAGTGGAAATCATCATTCTGTATCAAACATTGTTTAATATTGATTTCCATCATATTCATATCATATGATGAACTGGGGTGGAGAGAAGGCTGTTTATACTGGGATATAAAGATGAATATGCCGAGTCAGTCCTTCTACAATACAGACCTCAAGACCTGGAGGCAGAGGTGGGTTACAGAACAGGAGATGCAAGAAAAGTTTGATCTCTGCATGTAATCTGAGGCATTTCTAAGATTTCTTATGCCCTGTCACTTAAGCTTCCAGATGTTTTTAATCAACCTTTGCCTTTAGGAAAGCGAGCACAACACTCTATAAGCATTTCCACATAATTTTTTGGGGAAGCCACACTGCATTCTTTACATTGTCCAAGCTTATATATGGATAATGTCTGTATTAAAGCTAAACTTCCTGGTGTAATTTATTTTGCCAATCTCTTAGTTTTTAGTGTAGTAAGTTCTAAAATTTACTGTGAGGTTTATTAATTTAACCACTTTTTCAATTAGAAATATATTAACATCATGATAGAAGTGGCTTGGAAAAATCTATTTGTTTGATTTTCCTTGAGGCGGAGATCAATATTGTACTGTAATGGCATATGGATTCTCCAGAAAGAAAAAGACAACAAAAAATGCTAGTCAATACTGTTAGCTGTTATTCCCATATATTAACATTTATATGCAGAGGAAATCAAATAGGATTTTGAAATTGATGATTTTACCAAGGATGAGGGGGACAGGGGGAGGATATTGTTTTTTTGATAGTGTATGTCATTCTCATTAGGACATGATTCCAGATAGACCATCTCTATTAAGATGTTAAATTCAATTGTTCAGAAACTACTTGTTATTGAGAAATTCCAGTTTTCCAAATGTCAAGAGAAGGTCCAATGATCATAAATGAAAGGGGAAATTCGAAAAAAAAAAAAAAAACAAACAAACAAAAAACTTTATCTTCCAAATAAATTAGGGATTTCTTTCTCATGAAGTCACATATTATTACTGAAAATTATTAGCAATTATTATCGCTAAATGGTTGAACCTTTTAAAGCAAAATAAATACAACTTTATATTGTTGGTACTGCTTCCTTCCCAATGAAATTTGGCCCATTTCTCCTTAAGGGTACATAATATGGAATATTGAAACTTTCTCTGTAGTGGTTTAACCATGCAGGCATCTAAGTCTGTGTGTAGAGACAGTTTATTTGGACAGAAAAAAAAAGGATAATAATAATAATAATAGTACTATTAATAATAATGTGTACAAAACAAGTGATGCACAATGCAATTGCTCACCACCTGCTGACTGATGCCCAGCATATCCCCGAGCAGCCAGTTCCCTCACCCCCTCCCCAACCCGGCCAGCCCCCCCATACTAATTGTTCAGCATGATGTCAGATGGTATGGAATACCCCTTTGGCCAGTTTGGGTCAGCTGTCCTGGGTCTATCCCCTCCCATCTCCTGCTGCACCCCCAGCCTGCCTGCTGGCAGGACAGTGTGAGAAGCTGAAAAGTCCTCGGCTTATTGTAAACACTGCTCTGCAACAATTACAACATCAGTGTGTTATCAACATTAGTCTCATCCTAAATCCCAAACAGAGCACCATACTAGCTACTAGGAGGAAAATTAACTCTATCCTAGCCAAAACCAGGACATTCTCCTATAGTATCAGAATAGCATAAGAAAATGTTCCTCTGAAGGAACACAAAACTTTCTGTGGCAACCACTGAAAATAACCTAAAAATAAACTTCATGCAATTATTTCAGTCTATATCCATAGAGTTATTAAGCATAGAACTTATGTTTGGGTACTCCATTGAGAAGAAACTGTGTTAGGAGAATAAATAAGAATTTACTGAATTAATATTTTTGTTTGCTTGAGTAATCTGGTTTCTTCAGTGATCCAGATATTGAATCAGTGATCAGGAACTTCTTATGTGAAATTAAAATATGACATCTGTTATCAAATCTTTTTAACTGATACACAAATAAGAAAAACACTGTAATTTTCCTGTACAAACACAGTTTTTGTCTACAGAGTTTATGAACAGAGACATTATATCTTTAAAATATGTTATCAAATGTGAGAATGAAGAAATCAGCATGCCTTTAAATGATATTTTATGCTTTAAGTAATGATTAATCTAAATAAGCTACAAGTACAAAGAAAAACATATCCTCTCTTTTGCCGGCTAACAAATTGCAGTTATAGTTTACAATTACAGCACTGGTGGATAAGGGAGAGCAACTGATGTAACCTACCTGGACTTGTGCAAAGCATTTGACACTGTCCCCCATGATATCCTTATCTAAGTTGGAGAGACGTGGATTTGATGGATGGACCATTTGGTTGGTAAAGAACTGGCCAGATGGTCACTCAAAGAGCTTCAGTCAACAGCTCAATGTCCAAGTGGAGATTAGTGACAAGTGGTGTTCCTCAGAGGTCAGTATTGGGATTGACACTGTTTAACATCTTTGTCAGTGACATGGACAGTGGGGTTGAGTGCACCCTCAGCAAGTTTGCTGATGACACTAAGCTGTGTGGTGCAGTCAACATACAGCTGATCTTTAAGGATGATCTTTAAAGTCCCTTCCAACCCAAACCATTCTATGATTCTATGGTTCTATGATTCTACGATTCTATGGAACAATATAATTCTTGAGAGTAGCTTATTGTGTGAAGGATGTTTTTCACAAGACACTGGAGAAAGGCCATCTCAGTGAAGGTTGTTGACTTTCCTTATACTTCAGCCATTGAGAAAACTGCACTATTTTGGATGAAATATTTTTTAACAGTTGCATTAAGCATCTCTCATTAAATCAAACTATTATTTCCCAACTTATTTTTTTTTTTTTAAAAAAAAAAAGTATTTTCAGTGCATTGGCTGTATGATCAGACACTGAACATACTTCCATGTGACTGATTCTGTCACAAGGCATAAAATTCATCCAGTGATTATTGCATGTGGCCTATGAACTGCAGCTGAAATAGATGGTGTACTCAGACATAGTTTCTCAATTTAAGGATTTCAAATGCGTGGGGATTTACTGCACCTTTTGATAATGGGCTTTACTGACTGAAGACAATTTTTGTTAAAATTGTCTGATACTTTTCAATTTCTGCTGGCCCCCTTCATCTTGTTATGTGATTATTAGGACACTAAGGCAGCTCTTATTGCATGATTTTGCATCACTGAATTCATATAAAATGTTCAGTATTTTTATCCCAACCTCACACTAACTGGTTAACTATAGATGATCTAAATAGTTTCCTATACATCACGGAGTGTCTGTTTTCCCCTGCTTAAAACAAACATATTTTTGTATTATTATTATTATTATTTTGCTCTTGCTTTGATATTAAGTGTAGATCAATCTGGATCAACAATCTCTTTTGACACCTGTAAAAAAATAAAAATAAAAATCTGCCTTTGTCCCTCTCAAGTTACTGTTAAAATCTATCAAATAGCACTGAACTGAGGGAACAGCCTTCCCATCTTAAACAGTTACCAATATTCATTCATATTTTTTCATACTTTTAATTCTACATTATTTTACAGTCCTGAAAGATATTTTAGGTTTAGAATACTTGCTGCATTAAATGCAAGGTAAATATTTGTCTGCAACTTAGTTTCAAACCACACATCTTTTGTAGACTCCCTAGCTTTAACTATAGAAGTTACTTCCAGCAGATGCTCTTTGAACAGCCACTTTTTATCCTGTACCATTTTATGATTCTTCTGTGTATTCCTTATCCTTTCTTTCTTTTCTTGCCCTAAGCCTTGGTAATTTACCCTCTTCCTTTCTTGTAGCTGTTTTCGGTAATGGAGATACATTCTGTTTCTCTTCATCACCTGGCTGGATGGGGCCTTGGCCAACCTGACCTAGGGAACAGCATCCCTGCCTATGGCAGGGGGTTGGAGTTAGATGATATTTAAGTTTCCTTCCAACCCAAGCTAATCTGTGATTCTATGATCACACAACCTTATCCCTGTAAAAACAAGAATCAACCCTCTAAATATTCTAATATTTATTTCTTAAACGCATTAATATTTTTTCCATGAAAAAACATCATTCGAGTTCAAACTGTAACAAGAAAGACTAGACTACAGCAGTCAGAGGTCATTAAGTGAACTAAGACCATCATAAATGGGACCATAAAGACACTAAAACCTTGTCTTATGACCAATAGAAAGAGAAATGCTTCATTTAGATAGATATCTTAAATTAACCTCCCTTCCCTGTCAAAGAAACTTGTTAAAGATGCGATGAATCCAGCATAGATCACTATGAGCAAAGATTTCCTGCTTTTCATTTTTCCCCATTACTTTACATTTTACACCTGGGCACCTCAGTAACATTTGAATACTTAATAATATGGATGTTTTTTCTGCATTTGAATAATTTCAATTTGAATAACAGTCTGTGTCCTACAAAATGGAGTATGGTAATGTTGCTTTGCCACTGGAGGCAGTGGAGTTCATGTCTCCAAAGAAAGAAATTACCATTGGACAGGAAACATAATGAAGTAAAGGTTATTCCTGAATTCCTGCAAGACACTTGTAGCTGATACAATCATGACATTTTAACTGCAATTGTGTAGAGCTAATTAGTCAAAAGTAGAAGTGTAATCAATACTGAGCTAGGAATCCTTCCCACGTGTAACACTACCTGTTTGGACAGAATAAATTGTTACTACTATTATTTCATCTCTGTAATTCCTTAGTGCTCTTTGTTTGTAAAAATAAAGCTTTATTTTATTACAACTAAAAATTTCCAAGTGTACTTTCCTCAGAAACACATTTTTTTTCACGTGTATATACAGAAGCTTATGGCTGTTCTGGGGCCATGAAACTCTGGGCTCTGGAATCTTACATAAGAGGAATGAATCCAGAGCAACTCCTGACTGAAGATTGCTTGTGATGTTATGAAAATTAATGCTAGCTATTTGCCAGTCATTCATCTGTTCCTTTACAGATTACTTTGTGTGATCTCTAGCCCCAAGCAAGCCTGAGAGTATTATAAGCATCACAGTCTGGTAGGCTGGCATCCTTTTGAAAATCAGATATTTCTAACCATTTTAATTGCCATCCCCTTGACCTTTTCCATTTCTGCCAGAGATGTCTTAAAAAAAAACCAATGTTTAATCAATATTCCATGTGCTGATACATCATTTTTTTTTTTTTTCCCTGTCATTTCCTTATTGATAACTTGATTTATTTTTCTGCTTAAAGCTTGCAAGGCTTCTATTTATACAATTTTGTGACTGTGCCAGAATGATCACTGGTGTCTAAATGGCTTTGCCTGAGTTATTACTACACAAGATGGATCATGCTGCCAAACGGGGGTAAAGAGCATCTGTAAGGAGGAGGTCAGAAGATGACTACAGTTTGCTACACTAGAAATATAAAGAGAATGGCACATAAGGCCATTACCAAGAGTAAATTTTTCTTGAGGTGTATATGTTGGGTTGCCATGTTGGGTAAGATACAGTAAAAAATATTTTATTTTTCAGTGAATGATAAATGCATGTGCTTGCTTTTTATCACTTCATCTGGTCCTCCTAAAGACTGGAAGGACTACTAACTAATTTTGGGATGCTGTGATCTTTAACGCTAGTCTTCAGTGGAATGGAAATATCTATGAAAACACTTCCTAACTATATATTTGGAGAACAGGAAAAAAAAAAAATCCCAAATATCTGCCATATTAGTTAAGGTGATCCAACAGTTTCTGTTCTGTAGATGTCATGGCTTTGGTACATGGCTGTGCTCTCTGAAAATATTGCTGTGTCTCTATGTTACTCAGTCAGAGGACTTTTCTCCTTAACCTCTAGAAAGTAAATATGAAGGTACTCCAAGTCTTTAGGACCATACCATACTTCTGTCTCCAGTAGCTAAGACATCTTTTCATATCATGATTAAACGGAGAAAGAAACTTTTTTTTTTTTTTTTTTTTTTTTTCCCATATTACCAAGAGAGAACAGAAAAGGGTGTTAATTTCTTCTGGGACAAGAGTGTCTTTACTTTGAGATAAGACATGGAGAGCCTTAATGTAATTGTGTTCATTGCTTCATTTATATCTCTATTTCTATCTTAGTGACTGCTGTAGGTTAACCTGTATTAGGTTTATTTGGCAAGGTTTTGGTAGTGGAGAAGGTAATGCAGTAGTGGCCTCTCTGGGAAGAGTTGAAAAACAGTTCTATGTAAGATGGAAGCCAACTCCATTCAGCTCCAAATGGAACTGGCCAAAGCTGAGCCAATGAGTGATGCTTCTGCAATGGGTTTACATGGCAAGGTTTTGTAGCAGGGGGCTGCAGGAATGGCTTCTGTGAGAAGAATTCAAAGCTGCCCCAAGTTAGATAGGTCCAGTTTCAGCCAGCTCCAAAGGGACCCACTGCTGCCCAGAGATCTGGGCCAATAAGCAATGTTGTTGGCACCTCTGTGAGGGCATAAGTAAGAAAGGGAAAAATAAAATAAAATAAAAAAATAAAAACCTGCTGTGCAACAGCAGATGGGAGAGAGAGGAGTGAGAAACAGCCATGCAGACACCTAAGGTCCATGAAGGAGGGCAGGAGGTGCTCCAGGTGCTGAAGCAGAAGTTCTTCTGTGGCCTGTGGAGAGCCCCCTGGTGGAGCAGGCTGTCCCCCTGCAGCCCATGGGTCCCACATGGAGCAGATCTCCATGCTGCAGCCCGTGGAGGAGCCCCCAGTGGAGCAGGTGGATGTGTCCTGGAGGAGGCTGCTGCCCATGGAGAGCCACTACAGTAGCAGACTCAGTTGGACTCATGTTCCTAAATTATAAATGTACTTCAAAATTCTCACTGCTGTTTATACTTTCTATTTTTTATAGCTCAAGGGTTTTGAGAGATATAAATGAACAATTGTATGCTTAATTCTAGAAATAGCACTAACGCAGACAGAGATAAAGATGTTTGTGGGTGGGGTGGAGAAGAAGGTGAAAGATTTTACAGCAGATTGTAGTTTAGAATAGAGATCATAGAATCTTAAACTTGTTTGAGTTGGAAAGGACCTTAAAGCTTTACTAATTCCACCACCTCCTGTCATGGGCAGGGACACCTCCCACTAGACCAGGTTGCCCAACACCGCATCCAGACTGGCCTTAAATGCTTCCAAGGATGGGCATCCACAGCTTCTCTGGGCAACCAGTGGCAGTGCCTCACCACCTTCTGAGTGAAAAATTTCTTCCTAATATATAATCTAAATCTACCCTCTTTTAGTTTAAAACCATTACTCCTTGTCCCATCACTACAGTCCCTGACAGAATCCCTCCCCAGCTTTCCAATAAGTCCCTTTTAGGTACTGAAAGGCCACTATAAGGTACTGGAAGGCTCCCCAGAGACTTCTCTTCTCCAGACTGAACAACCCCAGTTCCTTCAGCCTATCTTCACAGGAGAGGTGCTCCAGTTCTTTGATCATCTTTGTGGCCCTTCTCTGGTCTTGTTTTAACACTTCCATGTCCTTCTTGTGCTGGTAGCCCCAGAGCTGAACACAGTACTCCAGGTGGGGTCTCATAAAGGCAGAGCAGAGGTGGAGAATCACCTTCATTGCCATGCTGTACACACTTCTTTTGATGCAGCCGAGGATAGGGTTGATGTTCTGGACTCCAAGTTCAAGTGCATTGCTGGCTCATGTCGTGCTTCTTGTCAGCCAACACACCCAGGTGCTTCTCAGGGCTGTTCTCAATCCATTCTCCTCCCAGCCAGTGTTTTTGCTTTGGATTGCCCCAGCCCAGGGGCAGGACCTTGTATTTGGAATACTTTAGATTGAAATAACAGTATACAATAAAAATAAAAATAAAAATAAATGTACCTAGTGGAAGGAAATTCAGAAAGAAGAAACACACATAGCCTTGAAGACAGTGAATGGAAACATTACAACATTTAATAGAGTTATTATTGGAAGAAAAAAATAAAGGAATGTAACAATGTCTTCACTATTAGAACTGTTATTTTTTCTGTTTGTTAGTTACTTTTTTACTTTTAACATGAAAGCTAGGTGAAGTCACATTACTGAGATCATGAGTTAGCTGAATGGAGACCTCATGGGCAGTTGCATAGAAAGTAGAGACATGCATGATGAGAAAGGTGATCCAAACCTTAAGACAAACAGTGTTGTTGTCAGTTCTTCATGGGTTCAGTTTGACAGGTACTGGAATTTTTATTTTACCTTTTCCAGCTTCTCTTAAAACAGTAGACCAGAATATTCTGATTTTGCTTGTGCCAGTACCTTCGTTTTAGATCACCCTACCAATTGCACAGAATAAAGTTAGCATATGAAAGTGTGTAGTATATGTATTGTATATAGATTGATATATTTCCAGAGTAGCATTCTGTCTGTATTAATGTCATGTTAAAAAGAAACAAAAAGTTTGTAATGGTAGTAATAACTTCAGCATTTTCCCATACTGTGTGATATCATTTGAAAACAGCATTATCAGGTTGAATTAAGAAAAAGACTGGATAGAAATGCAAATAGATTTAAGTTGCATTCTGATTTTGTGACAGGAATGAATGTAAATTGTTTTCAGGTAGGAAGATGGTACAAACCTCCAAAATTCCTTCTCAGCAAGAAGGAAAGCTAAAGAGAATTAACAAATATATTAGCCTACAGAGGTTCAGAAAGCATTCTCACCCTGACTGACACTGCAAAACCTTCGCTTCCTGAACTTTGAGTATCAGTTTTTTCAGAATGTATGAGTAGTGATCATTTCTGGTAAATTCAAAATGCCTTGGAAGGTTTTTAACTAAGATATTTCATTCTAGATATTTTTATTTTTTAAGACTGAATTTGCAGTCACCAAATATTTCTTACAAGATTACATTACAAAATATTTCTCTTGAGGAAGAGAGGAAGAAAACTTCTGAAGTGGAAAACAATGACTTTTGATGACTTTTGGACAACCTGTATCTCCAAGAATACTGAACAAGGTCACTGAAGTCTACAGTTCCTCTCTTAAGACTGGTAGACAAAAGAGTTTTGATATATGTGATGAAGAGTTCAGATGACTTTGCCATTCTTTCCTTGGAGAATACTTTTCCTTTCCTGTGTTTGGAATACATCACCTACCTCCATTGGATCCAGGTACAATAGTAAATTACAGCAATTTATCTTCAAATAAAACAGAATAGTTCATAACATAAATCTCATCAACTTGAAGATTTGGTAAAATTGAGGATATCTGTGGCACAAGATTTTGCTTTCTATTTATAGAGATTTAGGATTTTATTATTTAAAAAAAAAAAAAAAACTTTTAATATAACTTTAGCCTTTATAATATGTAGCTTTTTTTTTTTCATTTTTTTTTTCTTTTATTTTTTTTTTTTACTTTTCCCTGTGGAAACACACAGATAGTTGGTTGAACTTAATGGTAAAACTCAAAAAGAACCAGACTGTCTGATTAACTAAGCCTCCTCCTGTATGAGATAATTACTTCTACAGACATCTGTGAAAAGTAATCTGAGGCAGAGTAATTTAGGGATATATTTTGTAAAATATAAGAATAGCAATGGATAAATATGTCCACTATGGCCACTAAATATGGCCTATTTAGTCTGAGAAAATCAAAGCACAGTCTCTAAAAATGCTAAAATACAAACAGTGGAGCACAAATAAGAGGTTACAGTGTAAAAATGGACGATAATGGAAAATACTACATATGGATCAATCAGTGCAGAAGCAGTTAGGATCTGCAGCAACTCCAGAACTGAAAGGGGTTAGAACAGTAAAATCTAATGTTTACTAAATCCTAAAAGATAGAAGTTGAGCTGTATGTTTGAGGTTGTCTTCCTTGTTATTCTGTCACTTTACTAGTGGCAACAAGTTATCATTGTCATTCAAATTGATTGCTGTTTCATGAACAATAAACCACAGCTTGTGTTTCAAACCTGCTGATGTACCACAATAATTTAGTTTTTATGACCACAAGGCTGTGACATCTCACAAGTTAACTAGTAGTTTTTTTTTTCTGATTCTCATATACTTAAATATGAGCTCTTACCTTTAAGAAAATATTGTTCTTCTCTCTTATTTTCAAGTGGAAATATGAAATGTATCTGGATGTAAGTTAAATGATAAAAATGCCTGAAAAAAAAAAAAAAAAAATGTTAAGGCTATTTTGTCTTAGCAGCTGTAAGGAAAAGAGTGTCCTGCTGAACCCAGCTCTCCTCATCCCCCCACTTCTCACCCCTGCCCCTTTTTTATTTTCCTCATATATATATTTACCATTTCAGAACATCACGCACCTACTAGAGAATCTTGTCTGTTAGCATAAGTTACTCCCTGTCCACTGTTCAAAACCATCATGAATGTATCAAAACTACCATGACCTAGATATTAAGAGACTCATTCAAACTTCTTATATTATCATAAGTGCGTCCTCTTGTGGAGACTTCTGACTGCAGCTATAAGCAGAACAAACATCACTAAAATAGATGATATTTGTGATGTATTGTGATGGTATTCTTGTACTTGTGAGGGTATTGTATTTTGATTGCCATTGTGTAAAGCAGTAAAAATGAAGTGATTTGCAAAGCAAAGAACCATAGATTTATATCTTAGTAAATCTCCAGATATTTCTCATGAAGAAAACTAGCTTTGTATGTTTGGTGGTTTTACACCAATGGGCTGTTAAGTTCCACCATGCTGCTCTCTCACGCCCTATCCTCAAGAGAACAGGGGGAGAAAATATGATGGAAAAAAAGCTCATAGACTGAGGTAAGGATAGGGAAATCATTCACCAGTTATGATCACAGGCAAAACAGACTCAGCACAGGCAGATTAATATAATTTCTTGCCTATTAATAAAAACAGACTAGAGTAATGAGAAACTAAAAGCAAACTAAAAATACCTTCCAAACTGAATCCACCCTCTTCTATCTCCACCCCACAAGCAGCTCAAGGGAATGGGGGCCAGGAGGGACCCCCGCTACTAAAACCATGCCACTTAAACCCAATAGAGTATGAAAATAAATTTACTTATTTACATACCTTCCAAGCTCCACCACAACTGCTCTCTCACTCCCCCTCCTCAAAGAGGAACGGGGAGAAAATATGATGAAAAGGGCTCAAGGACTGAGATAAGGACAGGGAGATCATGCAGTAATTATTGTGACAGGCAAAACAGACTCAGCATAGTAAGATTTAGAGAAGAGATAGTGAGATTTATTGCCTATTACTAACGAGATAGAAAAGAGAAAAAAAAAAAAAAAAAAAAGGAAAGAAACTAAAAGCACCTTCCCTCCCATCCACCCTCTTCCACCTCCTCCCCCTGAGCAGTGCAGGGAACGGGGTAATGGGGGTTATGGTCGGTCTATAGCGCTTCTTCGCCACCACTGCTTCTTGGACACTCTTGTCCCCTGTGCTGTGGGGTCCCTCCCATTGGATGCAGTCCTTGCTGAACTGATCCAGCGTGGGCTTCCCAAAGGCAGCAGCTCTTCAAGAACTGCTCCAGATATGGGTCCATACCACCGGGTCCATCCCTCAGGAGCAAACTGCTCCACCCTGGGTCCCCCATGAGCAGCAGCTCCAGCCAAGTCACCTGCTCCTGCGTGGTCTCCTCTCCTACACCTACAGGTCTGGCCCGGAATCTGCTCCAGGAATCTCTTCCACAGGCCGCAGTCTCCGTCAGTGCAGGTCCACCTGCTCCACCATGGTCTCCTCCACGGGCTGCAGCATGGAACCCTGCTCCACCATAGTACTCCATGGGCTACAGAGGGACAGCCTGCTTCACCATGGTCCTCACCACAGGCTGCAGGGGACTTCTGCTCCGGCACCTGGAGCACCTCTCCCCCTCCTTCTTCGCTGACCTTGGTGCCTGCAAGGCTGTTCCTCACTCCTCTCACTCTCCCAGCTGCTGTGTGGCGCAGCGTGTTTTTTTTTCCCTGTCTTAAATCTGCTCTCACAGAGGCACAAAATAACATCACTTATTGGCTCAGCTCTGGTCAGCAGTGGGGCCCTTATCGAACATGGGGCAGCTTCTAGATCCTTCTCACAGAAGCCACCCCTGTGGCCCCCTGCTACCAAAACCTTGCCACATAAACCCACTACAATCAAACTTTCTAGTTTTGCCAAATTACTATGACAGTGGTTTATTAATGGACATATTCAACACAATATCAGGGAATTCACTTCATAATCCAGCAGAGCACCTTTAAAGGGTTTAAAGTAAAACTTACAAGTACATATAGATAGATATATAGATATTTTTTCCCTTGGAACATAGTACAAAAATTATCTGGACCTTTTTTATTTTTTTTCATAGTTAAACATAGCAACAAAATCAATAGTTCTTGTGTTTCACTGGAATTATCTCAATAATCTCTTCAGATTCCTTCAGGAAAATAATAAAAAATAAAATAAACCAATATATATTGTTTTTTAATTTCATTATAATAGCATTGAAATATTAGAGTAGCATTTTTCTTCTATTTTTAAAATACTAGCTGGACTTTTAAGTACTTATATTACTTAAAACAGAATATGTGCTTCATGATTTTCCACTTATACTAATGAGAAGATTACACAAAGATAAAGAATAATGAGATCAACAGGATGGATGATATCCTGACTTGACTATTTGAGATTGTAATTTACTGTAGGTGATGTTTCTGGGTAGGACCATGGTCTCTTCAATGAGCATTGTAACTTCTTGTGTGGAAAAGCAAAACAAAACAAAACAAGAAAAATCTTAAGACAGAATCTAGAGATTTTTCAGGGATATGTGATTGTTTTAGGCAAGTTGTACTGAGTGCAGTTGTGCCTTGTTCAAAGCTCTGAGCCAAACAACGTGCTTAGTGTTCTGTGCTTCCTTTGCTCAAGCCTATATTAAAATTACCACTTTTTTTTTTTTTTTTTTTTTTTAAAAAAAAAAAAAGGCATCAACAGCAAGGCTCTTCATGAAGAAATGAAGAAGAAACAGTTTTCTGGCCCTTGATAGAGAGGATGATATGTATTCTTTGATGACTGACTGCCGTAAATAGCCATAACGTCATGGGAAGTCATGCTGATAAGAGAAATGATGAGGATACAATGCACAGTCCACTTCTATCTGGTCTTGCTTTCCCTGCTACCTCTGATTCTACTAAGAATACTGGAGATGTGGGCAGTGGCAACACCAACCAGTGGTAGCTACAGAGATACCAAGATGCTATAACATGCATGTCAACTCACTGTGAGCTCTTTTGTAGCTAGTAACTTTAAAACAGTTAATTCTGCGCTGTGGGAAGAGACATGAGTCCCTGTTCAGCGCAGACAGTGAAAAGTCCTGTACACATCTGAGTTGTCTTTTTCCACTCTACTTCTCAGTCTTCTTGCACCCAAAACAGTTGCAACCAAGAAAACCATAAGAGCATGCTTTGAAAGCACTATTTATTAATCTTTGCTTTGACATGACTTCTGGGGGACTTCTCTGAAGAAAACAACACATGCATACATATGACCAGGGTTTATTGTCTGAAAAAGGCAACTTCAGATAAGCAAATTATTGTAACTGATGTCCTGCAGAGAGAACATTTGCTGCAGACAGAATAGGCTTTAAAATTCTTATATTTATAAAGCCTTATTCAAGGAGAAAAGTAAGTCTCCACTTTGAAATCCTTCTGCTTTATCTTATATATTTAATTACCTACATCTCTCTGTTAAGTATTTTAAAAAGTTTTTGATAACAGTCTTCTCAAAAATTATAGCCAGATGAAGGTACTGGGTTTTTAATGAATTGTAAAATATGGAAGGAAAGGGAAAAAGAAACAAACCCTCATGAAGCCTGTCAGTGATAGCACATTTTGTTAGCATGATATCTGTGTCCGAAAATCAAAGTCCCACTGTATAAAGGTAAAAGTCATTTAACTGACAAAATTTCTGAGTGACTGAAAACTGGCATCTGTGAGGTTCTAACTTTATAGGTTCTCTCCTTATGGGTTCTTTTTTTGAGAATTCTCACTAGAAAACAGCAGTTGAAAAGATTATCTTTAGCGGTACTAAATAATAGAGTGTTTTGTGACATTCAAAGGTCTGGAGCTCCCTGTGGAACCAGTGACATTTGTACAGCAAGTTAGACTGCTTCTGCAAAGGGGAGTGGTGGGAAAATGATAGCTTTTCTGAAAGATAACTAAAAAAAAAAAAAAAAAAAAAAAAAAAAAAAACCACCTCCAATAATACCTTTAACAAAATGCCAGACTCTTACATGAATTTTAAACTGACACACATCCACCACTTTTGAAGGTTCCAACTCTGTCCCTGACAGATTTCAGAGAGGAAATAAATGCCATGTTGGTATGCTCTGGTGACAGATCAGTTGGGTATGTTTTCCCACATGGTATAATGCAGCACTTTATTAAGGGCAGCTCCTTTTTCTTGTCAATGCAACATTTGAATTTTTTTGTGTGTGTGTGTGTGTGCCTGTGTGTGTGTGTGTGTGTTTTGTTTGTTTGTTTGTTTGTTTGTTTCTGGTTGACTTACCTGAAAGTTTAAAAAGTTTTGAAGCAAATATGTCTAGCTCAGCCATTAAGCAGGGTCACTGCCTCCAAATGAGATCTCTTCCTATATCTACTCCACTACTGTAGTGGAAAAACATTAACAGAGAAATAGATTGTGGGCTTTCTTCACACAGGAAGTGATTTGATCTTATGCATCCTGCCTGCCTTTAATAGCAGGCTGTAACACATGCAGAAGAAAAAAAATAAATTAATCGAAAATGGAGAAGCCACTTCATCCCTCCTGTTGAATCTGGAGAAAATTGCAGCTAGACAGTTAGGAGTCATTGGGAAAGAAAGCAAGCAGGCAAGGAGAACCTGCTTTTCTCCTGGAAGAAAGCAGAACTCGTTTGCAGACCTGGATATATTTTACATCTACTTCTTTTTAGCTAGCTATCCTTACTTGTGACTTTAATCATTGTATGATAATGCAACTTCAACATGAGGACTGTGAATTTACATATCTATGAAATTCCACAATCCTGATGCTGAGACCTTTCCCTGGGTTATGGGAGTAAAATTCATTCAGACTAAGAAGGGTCTGCTTGGGAAAAATGACACCGGGTTATTGGATTATCTGTAAAAGTCACTTTGTTCTGTTACTTGCCACCACCCACAGTCTGATACAGTTAGCTGTATGGATCAGCAAAGTGACCTGCTTTGTAGATTTCCTTAAGGATT
This sequence comes from Oxyura jamaicensis, assembly GCF_011077185.1. NCBI lineage: Eukaryota > Metazoa > Chordata > Aves > Anseriformes > Anatidae > Oxyura > Oxyura jamaicensis. The sequence goes on from NC_048893.1 coordinate 132,087,982, forward strand.
TAAACTGAATTGGGCAGTTCTGTATCTAAAATTATATAGCAACAGAACTCAGCTGGAATACAAACGTTATCCCCTCAACAGGGCAGCTAAATCCATGTTTGATCACTCAAGCAATTTCTGTTTCAAGGAGCTGGAGACCAAGGCAGTGTTAGAAGTAGACACTTGATCACTGTGTGAACTTTAAATTGAGAGCCCAATTGAGATGGGTTTTCCACGGTTGAATTTAGCCCCATGGGCACTTCAGCACTGCCTGTCAGCATTTGCTGGGTTTCTGAGTCCATTTGCTTTGTCCCCTTCAAAATGTGCTCAGGCTTTCCCACTGTGGGCATAACCATGTGGAAACATAAGCCTAACAACATAGAGGATCTTAAACCTCATGAGTACTGATAATATTTCTAAACAGAATTACAAAAGAGATAAAGAGCAGGATTTATTGTATATTAGTAAGAATTTGGCACTTCAGACTTTGCTAGTCCTCCAAAACATTTTTTAATGTAATACTGCTCATTGTGTAGCTAATAGAGTAACACTGTCTATGGACTAAGTCCAGGCAGTTCAACTGAACTGGCTGTTTAATCTCTCCAGCTATACATTCATGTTATTTGTGTTAGCCAAAATATAGCCTGAGATTCAAAGCTCCCCTGAGACATAATATGTTATGTGTATATTTAATCATATATTTATGTGGTGGTTTTACCCTCCTATACAGCGGAACTCCACCACAACCACTCCCTCACCACCACTCCTCAAAGGAAAAGAGGGAAGAATAATAAAGGCTTAAGGGCTGAAATAAGGACAGGGAGATCACTCAACAATTATTGTCACAGGCAAAAAAAGTCTCAGCATAGGGAGATTAGTATAATTTATATCACTAGCAGACTAGAGCAGTGAGAAACTAAAAGCAAACTAGAAGGTGCACCTTCCCCCCATGCACCCTCTTCTATCTCTTCCCCACAAGCAGCTCAAGGAAATGGGGAATAGGGACTGCCTTAAGTCTTCACCTCAACCAATACTTCATTTAGACTATCTGCCCCTTCTCCAGCCTGGGGTCTCCCCCACAGGATGCTGTCCTTCACAAACTGATACTGCGTGGGCTTCCTACAGGCAGCAGTTCCTCAAAAATTGCTCCCATGTGGGTTCATACCACTGGGACCATCCATCAGGAGCAGATTGCTCCAACATGGGTCCCCTACGGGTGACAGCTTCCCCCCAGACCCCCTGCTCCTGCATGGGCTCCTCTCCACGGGCTGCAGCTTCGGCCCAGGGCCTGCTCCTGTGGGGGCTCTCCATGAGCCGCAGCCTCCTCCAGGCCACATCCACCTGCTCCACCAGGGGCTCCTCCATGGGCTGCAGTGTGGAGATCTGCTCCATGTGGGACCCATGGGCTGCAGGGAGACAGCCTGCTCCACCAGGGGCCTCTCCACAGGCTGCAGGGGAACTGCTGCTGCCTGCCTGGAGCACCTCCTACCCTCCTTCACGGACCTTGGTGTCTGCATGGCTGTTTCTCACTCCTCTCTCTCCCACCTGCTGTTGCACAGCAGTTTTTTGTTTTGTTTTGTTTTGTTTTCCCTTTTGTAAATCTGCTCTCCCAGAGGCCCACCAGTGTCGCTCCCTGGCTTGGTTCTGGACAGGAGCAGGTCCCTTTCGGAGCCAGCTGGAGCTGGCTCTGATCTGACATGGGGCAGCTGCTGGACTATGCTCACAGAGGCCACCCCTTCAGCCCCCCACTACCAAAACCTTGCCACATAAGCACAATATACTTCCTAACTATTTACATGCTTGAAATATTTGCTGTAAGCAAATAGCTTGTTAGAGATACCACCCTAAGTGATTTCCTAGGCTGAATTCATCCACTTCCCTCTTCTTTAAACTGCCATATGCAAACATAGTTTCATAGAGCAAACTTAAAATCTTAACTTCTTTTGTCTCCTACAACAGAGGTACCTAGGAAGTCTGCAATGCCTTGTACCACTTATGTTTTCCAGGCTATTTTTAAACTCCCTCCCTTTCTCCTTGTGATTCTAGGTAGACAGATGGAGTTCTGTCTGAGTTACTGAGATATTTAAAATAATATTCAGTAAGAATATTTAATTTTTAAAACTAATGAACCCCAAACCTTCTGCCCTCCATGTCTGTTCTTTTATTAGTTAAAAGAAAGGGATCTTTTAACATGGCAATGCCTAGGGAAAAATAAATAAATAAATAAATAAAATCTCCTTTCCTGATGAACAAATACTGTTCTTGTATTGCTTCTTCTCAATACATGGGTAATCTAAATGAAGTATAAAAAGCAGGTAAAAAATAATAATTATTATTAAATTTTAAAAGTCTTGTTTCCTCTCTCTCAGCCAACAAATCTAGCATCTAACATTACACAAGGCAAAGGAAAAGGTAGCAAAGTGAATCCACCCACATTCATTTGTATTATAAGCACATTTTCTTTAAAAAGTACTTATGGTTTCAGGGTCCAACCTGGAAGATAGATGTTCACAATGACAAAGGCTTATTAAAATTATTCTGCATCTCTGATATTACGACAAGCCTGTGTTTTCCTTAACTTATGCCAGTGGTTACTGGATTTCCATTAATCTGCATTGCCTGAATTTCCCACAAGAGTACAGAAAAAGTGGAAATGCAGAGGCTCTTTTCACTTTAGATCGCATCATTAGGTCTTGTAAAATCACTAGTACCCCCTATTCTAATGGTTCAGCACTGATTTCTGTTTTCTGTTACATACAGAAGTGCAGGTGGCCCAGCAATGTTTTTTTTTTGTGTGTGTGTGTGTGTGTGTGTGTGTTGTTTTGTTTTGTTTGTTTGTTTGTTTGTTTTAGCTTGGTAAGTAGAAATGAGACTTGATGAAATTTAACCCAACATCTGAAAAGTTCTTTTAAGAAAATTTCTGTAGTCTATGTAGACTTCCTAGTTTCCATAAAGCCCTTTGAAATTATTAATCTCAAAGTTTTGTTGTGGCATTTTATAAACTTCTACGAATTCTTAGAAATTGTCCTAAAATATAAAGTCAAAATGAGGCCAAAGGAATAAATGAATGAATAAATAAATAAATAAATAAATAAATAAATAAATAAATAAATGTGGCAAAATATGCCCTGAGGTATATTTCTTCCAAATTTTCTGTCTCTCCTTTTAAATACTGTGTTAAAACTTCTCCTTGTAGGACAAACAGGTCTTCTGTTCTTGCATGATTATTTTGTTTGATTTTAACAGTTTCTCAGTTTAGTCTGCCAGCAGGCCCATGATCTATCCAGCAGTGTGCAATATTTAATTCTTCTATCTCCAGCTTCCCTGCCTCTGTTTTTCTGTCATAGCTGGGCTTTTATGCCAGTGGGCAGAGATCCCAGGTCCAGAGCCTTAATCAGCTCCAAATTTCAGATATCCTTACTGAACCATAAAAAAATAAATTAATAAATGCATAAGTAAAGCTCTGAATTTCAATTCTCAAATAGCTTCAGCATAAAATACTGCATTAACTATTTCCCTTTTCCACTAGTCTTTTCCCCTTTACATCTCTCAAATAAATCACTCATATCCACAGACTTTCCTGTTCTAACTGCAGTATACTACTGCTAATTAATTGTTAAACAAACAAACAAACAGAAAACAGCCCTATATTCTGCATAGCTTTAAAATTAGTACTCATTTGTATTGTAGCAGAATCTGATAGGCCCTGCTGAAACCAAGGTCTTATATCGCATAGTGCTGTATGAACATAGAGGAAGCATCAATCTCATCCTTAAAGAGCTAATAGCTGTGGCAGGCAAAAGGATTATTCTACCTTGTTTAACAGATGAGGTATGAAAGTGCAGATAATAAACAATTTGCTCAAAGAGATCCATGGCAGAACTGAACCCAGATCTCCTAAATCTGATCCAGATGTCCAGTTCATAAGGTCATGTCTTCCTTCTGTTAATTTAAATTCGGTAAATATCTGTGGACCATAGTTCAACAGCAAATTCCTATTGCTATCAATAAGAAAATATTTCATTTCTTCTCTCTTTTCCTCCTAAAAACATTGAAAAGGCAGGATACTAAAAAATGTTGAGTGTTATTTTTAAAAAATTCATGCTATTTCCATTGCCAAGGCCAGTGTTTCCTGCCTTACAGAATAACTGGCTCAAACACAATTCGTGTTCATTGCTGTAAATAAGATGTAATGGAGCAGCATAGCAGTAGCCACAACTGCCACTTATTATCATTGCTCTAGTTGCATATAATTAATTCCTGGTGAAAGACACCATTATAATAAAACAATTCAAAACAATCTCTCCAGCAGTGTTTCTGCCCTGGAAACAACACATCACAGTCAGGAGAATGGTTTGGGCTAACAACACTCCTCTTGTTCTGTACCAGAGCCAATAAGCTCCATATCTATCAGTGCTGCAACCAACCAACCCACAATAATGAGCTTATTGGAAACATCTAGTGGAAACTGAATCTATCATTTAAAGATATTTTAATAATTAAGCAAGGAAAGACCAACGTACAATGGAGAATGGAATATTTGTGACAAAATACTTGTAAAAAAATAGCAATGGTATTCACAAATCAATACAGAAAGAAAGAAAAAAAAAAAAAAAAAAAAAAAAAAAAAAAAAAAAGGAGCATTCTTTTAAGTTTGGAATTACTTCACTTATGTAGGTTCCATGACATGCAGAAAAAGACAAGGGAAATCACCACCAAAAGGCTTTGGCTATAAAAATATTCAGTGCCTTTTATATGAAGGTGATATTTCAAACTATCATTATATCATTACAAAAGAAAAACAAAATCTGAAATGATTCCTGCCAAAAGTTGTTTTGCCATCTCTTGCTAACCCCACTGTCCTTTTGAATTAAACTGGTACTAGATTCAAAGTTGATAAGCCATTCTCCTTTCGGAGAGACTGAAGAATGTTTGTTGCTTGTTTGTAAAAAGCAAAATTATTGAAATGTTTTCAATTTCTGAAATGAAAATTATCATCAATTAGTGAGGCATCATCAGTGAGGCACTGGAACAGGTTGCCCAGGGAAGCTGGGGATGATCCATCCCTGGAGATGTTCAAGGCCAGGTTGGAAGGGGCCTTGGCCAACCTGATTTAGTGGCTTTCATCCCTGTCTATGGCAGGGGGGTTGGAACTAGATGATCTTTCATGTCCCTTCCAACCCAAGCCATTCTGTGATTCTATGATTAACTTGATGCTATTTTTCCTTTTAGCCATTATGCCCTTACAGGATGTAGACAGAGTAAGGTAAACATCTTACTAAATGGTCAAGAGTTTGTAAACAAGATCTGAGAAGACTTTGAAGACACATGAATAATTTGTGGAGAGAAGATGAATAATTTTTTCACTAAATATGAAATTTATTGTAATTGATTATGTAAGAAGTATATGCAATTACTAAAACTACCTAGTCCCCAAAACATTTCATTATTTTTAATATTCATATGGTTTTAAATATTGTTTTTGATATTTTTTTCTTTGCATTGACACCAGTTAGACAGTTATATGGGAATAAAAGGCTATTAAAGTGGAATAGGACAAATCTATCAGTACTAAATAGAACTAAAAGACTGAAGTGCTTTTTTTTCAACATCTTTGTTCTCTCCACTACTCATATCCTCTTGCTTTTGAGAAGGAATTTATCCCACTCCACAGTGAGAAATGGGAGTACATATTAAACCTTTGCAATAGCATTTTTTCGTCATTTTCTTCCTAGTTTTCATCTGTCATTACAAAGACATTTGGAGATACTTCATTTTAAAACAGATATTTTATTTCTTGTTCACTTAATCTTTCTATTTGCCTTTTTATATACATATATATATACATACTTTTATTTTTCTTCCTATGGTTATTTTTCTGGTCAACATGTCACATTCCTTTTAACTTAATGTCTTACCTTAACCAGTCATATTAAGTCTCTATGAATTCTTGTCTTTAATAACAGGAGACAAAGAAAGAAAATACAATGCCTATGTTAGCTGGGTTGAAACTTCCTGAAGACTCACCATTGTCCATACTCACTTAAAGACAGGAAAATGATGAGTACAGCAAAAGGAAGTGCTTCATTTCTTAATATCTTACTGGATTGTTGTTCATGTTGATAAAGCTGACTAATTTCACTTTCCATCATTATTCAGCCTTTGCTTTCAATACACTGGTTAATTAATATCAATGTTTTTTGTAAATTCTTTATTGCATTGGTCAGGACATGTTCATGTTTATCATCAAATTCTTGTCAGAAAATTCACCAAAGTACCAGGAATTTGAATGCCTCTACTAAGTTTAAAGCAAAGGATTCCAGATTTCATTACCATATTCTAAAATCATTCATTTTTCTGCTATGCAACTTCTTAAACTAGCCATCCCTGTCATTCATTATATTATTTTGTGAATGTGTGTATGCAGAGAAGGCTAGCTTGAAAGTATAGTTATGATATAGATAGACAGCAATACCTACATTAGTGAATATTGAAGAATAATCAAAGCAGTTCTGTAAAACTAACCAGTTTATGTCAAGGACCCAATATGCACACCATCCCTATTTCAAGCATGTTGCATCAGACTGGCTGCAATCTGGTCCTGTGGATCATTTGTGTACATCTTCTCATTAAGTCTCATCTGAAAGGAGTCCATTTTGCAGATTTTAAGATTATATAATGATGGAGCCAAACTCTGTTAGAGAATCTCCAAAATCAGCAGATTTGCTGCAAAAGTACAATTTTAATCTGAACCAAAACAGTAATGAAGATGGACCCAATTTCATCTTATTTTCCTGAATGATGTGGCTTTTTATAGCAAGGTTGGTGATTAATATTGCACTACTAGTATTCCCTAAAAAGAAATGAGGATTGTGGGGGGCAGGAGCGGGACACGACAATACACTGAAATATTTTCCTATAGAAAATAAAATATCGATAAACATTATCAAGAAAATTATTACTATTTTGTTGTTGTTGTTGTTGTTGTTGTTGTTTATTACTATTTCCAATTCTATCTTTTCTCCCATCAGGCATAATTATAACATGTTCCTGAACACTTAAATGTAATATATATATAACATATATATATATATATAACAATATATATATAACATACTATATATAACATATAAATGTAATATATATATAACATATATAATATGTATGTTTGCCTAGTAAAATATATTTGCAATGAGCTAATGCTGAAAATAGCCAAACTACTCTAAAATTCAACTTTAGTTTGTTTACCTCTAAAATTCATGCTTTTTGTGTTTCTACACAAAGGATGAATTTCTAAGATGCTCAGAAAAAAAAAAAAAAAATAGTTCTGACAATTTTTACAAGTTTATAAAAATGTTTAAAATGTTAAAGAAATAAATATAAATAATTTTTTAAAAATGGTTTAATGTCACCAAGTTTTCCAAGTTTTTCCTTGTTTGATTTTGACGCTCAAATGAGCACAATGTAAACTTTGATCAACTGTTTTCTCAGTTTTTGGAGTGTCGTATATTTTGGCAGAACCAGCAAAATATATAATCTACATGTAACTTCAAAACTGGCTCGTAGAATCATAGAATCATAGAATATCCCAAGTTGGAAGGAACTCACAAGGATCATCGAGTCCAACTGCCAGTACCACACAGGTCTACCCAAAAATTCAGAGCATATGGCTAAGAGAACAGTCCAAATACTTCCTAAACTCCAACAGGCTTGGTGCCGTGACTACATCCCTGGGGAGCCTGTTCCAGTGCGCAACAATCCTCTCAGTTAAGAACCTCTTCCTGATATCCAGCCTGAACCTGCTCTGTTGCAGCTTGACAACATTCCCTCAAGTCCTATCACTCTCACTAAAGAGACTAGATCAGTGCCTGCCCCTCCACTCCCCCTTATGAGGAACCTATAGACTGTGATGAGGTCTCCCCTCAGCCTCCTCTTTTCCGGGTTGAACAAGCCAAGTGACCTCAGCCGCTCCTCATACGTCTTTCCCTCTAGGCCCTTCACCATCTTAGTAGCCCTTCTCTGAACATTCCGATAGTTTCACGTCCTTTTTGTACTGTGGTGCCCAAAACTGCACACAGTACTCGAGGTGAGGCTACATCAGAACAGAGTAGAGCTTGCTTTACTAACTCTGTTAAAACTGCCTGGCAAATAGTACATCTCACAACTGGCCCTTTCTCCTCTATTAATTTCTAAATTCCATTTAAAAGAAATATATATATATAATGCATTGATATATTTGTCTTTGAAATGCAAAGGGTCTTTAACAATGTTCTTATACACACACATGCACATACACAAGATTAAATTCAGAAGTGAAAAAAAAAAAAAAAAAAAAAAAAAAAAGATCTGATATATTGCTGATAGACTTTTCATCATTAGAACCAGCACCTCTAGGCCTTGAAGCAGGTTTGAAAACAAGCAGCCCACCTCATATTTAGATAGAAATTTACATCAGAGATAATTGCACAGCAAGAAGCACAAAAGCATACGTAATTATGGGCAACAGACTTACTGCATATCATCTCATAAAACTACTGTCACAGGGCCTTTTCATAATAAGCAATTCTGCTTTTATGTTATTATTAATACTGTTGTGGGTGGTTACATGAATTGCAGAAATTTCACTTGTCACTCTTGGAAACTGTGACTAATATGTCTAATTTGTAAGCTTTAATTAAGCTGATCCATCTCTTAAAGAATTCTTAATTTGAACAAAGTTTCAATTAAACTTTGTGAAGTGTAACTTTAAAAACTAGCCCTATAATTTAATATATTTTGGGGTATATCATACGTTGATCGTTATTTAATATCAGACCAATTTAAGCCTTGAAATATATTAACTTATGGCATTAGATTTCTTCCTGTGTCACTGAACCATGACAGTAGAGCAAAAGCAATTCTATGATTGGCATTATTCCAAATTGTGGTTTAACCCAGCAGTCAGCTAAGCACCATACTGCCTTTTGCTTACTCCCCCTAACCCAGTGGGATATTGGGGATTGGGAAAAAAATATATATATATATATATAAATACTTATAGATTGGGATAAAGACACCTTAACAGGACAGAAAAGGAAGGGGAAATAATTAATAGTACATATAGTATATATAATAATATATACAAAACAAGTGATGGACAGTGCGTTTTCTCACCACCCACTGAGTGATGCCTGGCCAGTCCTTGAACAGCAGCAGCCCCCTCGGCCAATACCGTGCAATTTTACTGTTCAGCATGATGCCATATGGTATGGGATATCCCTTTGGCCGGTTTGGGTCAGCTCTCCTGGTTGTGTCCCACCTCTAGCTCCTGCCCCCAGCCTTCTTGCTGGTAGTTCAGGACAAGAAGCAGAAAAGGCCTTGTCTCTGTGTAAACACTGCTCTGCAACAATTAAAAGATTGATGTGTTATCAGAATTATTCTCATCTTAAATAAAGAACACAGCACCATTGCAGCTACTAGGAAGAAAAATAACTCTATCCCAGCCAAAACCAGGAAACAAGGCCATGCTTTGGTCTGTGAATATTCAACCTTATTTTAGTGATGAATGCATGTTTAGGATTATTAGGGGGGGGGAAATAGCAGGAGGAAATTCATTTTCATGGAGTTTCATTTTCAAGTTTGTGGTGGTTTTACCGTGCTAGGCAGTTGAACACCACAACCGCTCTCTCACTCCCCCTCCTCAGATGAGGAGGGGAAGAAGTAAAGGAAAGAACAACTCACGGGTTGAGATAAGGATGATTTAATTAAAGAGGGGAAATATATATATATATATATATATATATAAATAATTAAGGAAATAATATTATTAATTAAACAATTCAACTAAAGGGAAAAAAAAAGGGAAAGGGGAAAAGGGAGGGGGAAAGGGAATAACTAAACAAAACAAGTAAAGGCTATGTGGAAGTGCAGAGGAAAGAAATTACTCTCTACTTCCCACAAATGAGCGATGCTTGACCACGTCCTTGAAGCAGGGCCTCAGCGCACGGAGCCGGTGTTCGGGAGGAGGACAGACGTTTTCGCAACGAGAGCCCACCCCTCCCCTCTTCTTCCTTTTCCCACCTTTTATTGCTGAGTGTGACATCATATGGTATGGAATATCCCTTTGGTTGGTTTAGGTCAGCTGCCCTGCTGATGTTTCTTTCTCACTTTTTGCCCACCCCCTAGGAGGGTGTGTTGGGTCTGTCTGGGATGGAGTCACCTTTCCCTGCAGCAGCCCACACAGGGCTGTGCTCTGCACTCATAGCTGGAACAGCACTGGTATCACTCCAGTGTTGTGTCTATTGCTGCATAGTGCTGGCACAACATCAGAACTCCTTCCAGGCCCCCAAGAGCCAGCAGGCTGGGGGTGGGCAATTGATGGGGAGGGGACATCACCAGGGCAGCTGACCTAAACCAACAAAAGGGATATTCCATAACACCTGATGTCACACTGAGCAATAAAAGGGGGGCTCTCATGGGGGAGGGTCTCTCCTGAACAACTGGTACGCGTTTTGAGGCCCTGCTTCCCGGGACGTGGCCGAACATTGCTCGTTGATGGGAAGTAGAGAATAACTTTTTTTTTCTTTCTCTCTGTGCTTCCGCGCGGCCTTGTTGTTTCTTTTGTTTCTCTTTCTCCCCATTCCCCTTTCCTTAATTAAATCATTCTCATCTCAAACCTCGAGCTCTTTGTGTTGTCTTTTCTCCCCCTTCCTCTTTGAGGAGGGGAGGAGTGAGAGAGCGGTTGTGGTGGAGCTCGGCTGCCCACTCGAGTAAAACCATCACGGAGGGTCAGAGAGAGTCCTGATGCTGTGCCAGCACTTCTCAGCAGCAGACACAACACTGGTGTGATACCACTGCTGTTCTAGCTACAAGTGCAGAGCGCAGCACTGTATGGGCTGCTGCACGGAAAGTTAACATCCCAGCCAGACCCAGTACAAAGTTAAAAATAAAACACAGTGGTTTCTTTATCATCATCACTCAAGCATTTGGGGAAGCGTGGTCTTTCTAGGGGAGTCAGCTCACTGGAGACATCTTCCAATTACATTAATTCTTATCTGAAAGTTATTTTCCACCCCAACACCTATTTCAGTTTGCTACCTAAGTACAAGTTAGTTCTAAGTTTAATGCAGTGCTTAATGACCAACATAACACAAGTATCTGGTTTGAAACAGTGATAAAAAAATATATAGTATAGACTAAATGCTAGAGAAAATGAGGGAAGGAAAAAAAAAAATAAAGGACAATTTTATATATGGTTAGAAGTAAGTGAACAGAGATCTAGTTCAAATTGAAGAGCTGCATAGTAATAACACTATTAACCTGAGCATACTTCCAGACCATACAGGCAACAGAATGTAGTCTTCTTTACCGTTTGTCACTATAGA
>NC_048893.1:132099333-132110410 GCF_011077185.1 Oxyura jamaicensis
CTTCTCATCCTAATCCAAAACATAGCACCCTACCAGCTACTAGGAGGGGAAATAACTGTCCTAACTGAAACCAGGACAGATATACAATTAGAGAGATATATGTGTAGATATACACATTCTTCAAGCATGACAATTCAAGGAGAAACACTAAATTAGCTACACTTGGCAAGCACGCATGAAATATGAAAACAGATAAGTGCAGTCTTAACAATATGTTTCTGATAGCTCTGTCCCAATATTGGGTATGTATGTTTGAAATAAAGATACTCTGATCCTTAAGCTTTGTTTGATGATGAAATGATTGTGAGAAATCACTTATATACTAGTAAATTCTATCTCTATAGGAAGAGTCATTCTTAAAATGGAAATATTAAGTTGTTCTTGTCCTTCAGCAACCAGCATCTAAAAACATATTTCCTGTATTCGATAGGATGAATATTTCTGAACAGCACTGGGTAATTTAGGGGCTAGTTAGACAGCCTTATGCTTATAACCTGAACAAGTTAATATAGCATCTTACCACGCAGAAGAAAGCAGTAGGTAAAGCACTTAGATATGTATAATCAAATAGTATATGACAAAACATATGAGGATGCAAATTTTATTTTTCAGTGGGTATCAAAAAAATCTTTTTTCTTCTGAGATAAAGCAGAGAGCAAAGAAACTAATGGAGCTTTCTGGTCTTCTGCATGCCAGCATGCAACTTGGCAGCAAAACACAACTTGGTCATTTCAATCACCCAAATATTTTACTTTCCATCTGGCATTAAATAGAGATGTAGATCATCTCTTTGTATATGCATTTATTCTTCTATGTTACGTTAAGATTCTCTTTGTTTCCTTTAATCTCCTTAGTATCTAAAGTAAAAACAAAAGTATCTACATCCAGATTATGGATGTCCACACACATCAGTATGTGTGACCTTTCCTCCTTTCCTAAAGAAAAAGTTCATCTTGATCTGAAAATAAATAAATAAATAAATAAAATGTTTAAACGCTATTAGAAGCTACTGAAAGTTATCAGAAAAGAGAAACAGATGCAAGACAATATGTGGCAGACAAGCACCTACCTTGTACATTATAACCTCTAGAAAATACTGATTCTGTTGCTTAAAATGCAAAAAAATAAAAATATTTTTTAAAAAAATCTAAGAGTAAAGTCCTTGATCAAATTCATTTTGTTCCTATCAGCATGCTCTGAATCAATGCTCTACAGAAACTGCAAGTCCCTTCTCTCTCCTTCCCCAATCACTTTGTCATTTGCTGACTGAAATCAATTTCCTAATAGCAAGTTTTTTAGGTAAATAACTGTCAACCATAGCATGAAGATGTTTGAAGAACAATCAGAATAAGCAACAATCTTATAATAGACACAAATGTTTCAGAAAACCTGTATATGTCTTGACAAACTATGCTAACTTTTTTTTTTTTTATGCGCTGTTTACACTATAATGCTTTATCCTTCCATCAAATGGCTACAACTTTAAAAAGTATTCATCCTTAATCTGTCATATAACAACAAACTTGAAACAGCATTCATTTTGCAGTTTCTGTACAAGGTGGATACACAGGAGAAGGAGCACATGGCAGCTACAATACAGTTTTCATGATGATGCATTAGCACAAGAAATTTAGAAAAAACAACAACAAATCAGATGGAAGGGACCTACAAAAACCCTTGAGTCTAACTGCCTGACCATTTAAGGCTATCCAAAGATTAAAGCACATTATTGAAGGCATTATCCAAACACCTCTTGAACACTGGCAGGCATGAGATAGCAAACACCTCTCTAGAAAACCTGTTCCAGTGTTTGGCCACCCTCATGCTAAAGAGATTTCCCTAATGTACAGTCTGAAACTCCCCCCACACTCCCACCCCCAGCACAGCTTTGTGCCACTCCCATGTGTCCCGTCACCAGTGCCCAGGGAGCAGAGCCCAGCACCTCCCTCCACGCTTTCCGTGACCAGGACACTGCAGAGAGCACTGAGGTCACCTCTCAGCCTCCTCTTCTCCAGGCTGGACAGCCCAGGTGTCCTCAGCCTCTCCTCATAGGACAGGCCTTCCAGCCTTTTTACCAACTTTGTTGCCCTCCTCTGGATGCTTTTAAGTACATTAACATCCTTTTTATATTGCTGACATCAGAGCTGCACTAAATATTCAAGGTGAGGCTGCACTAATGCTAAGTATCACTAGCTAGATTCACTACTAGTGACTGGCTGCCAGCCAGATGAAGCCCAGCTCTCTGAAACTCTTTGAACTCTACTGTTGAGCTAGTTCATCACCCAGCATAGGGTGAACCTGTTTATCTTACAGTTGGACAAATTGTCCAGAAGAATGCTGTGAGGGATGGTATCAAAAGCCTTGCTGAAATCTAGAATGATTACATCCAACGCCTTCCCTTCATTCACCAAGCAGGTTTCCTTATCATAGAAGGAGATCACATTATTAAGGCAGAACCTTCTCTTCATGAACCCATGCTGACTATGCCCAATAATTTGTTCTTTAATTTTCTTCTTATATCCGCCAATAAAATTTTCCCTGTGACGTTTCCAAGGGCTAAGAAAGAAAGACAAATTCCAGAACTAGTTTTTGAAATGAAAGAGAAGCTGAGATTTGGAGATGGTGGAACATGGGAAAAGGAGGGATGCGATCTTTCAAATCTAAAACTAGATTTCAAATTCACTGTTGGGTAAGGAGGGTAATTTGACATGCAGTCTCTGCAGAAATTAAATGAACCTTGCAATAATGCAGAATAGCAAAGAGACTGATGTGAAACAAATGGAAAATGCTTTGAGTTAGGCTGAATAGATGGCAGAAGTAGGACTGATTAAAAGGGAGGGCAGTGGGGGTGGTAGGAAAAGGATCTCAAACAGATTGGCCACCACACCATTCTTGCCAACACAGGCTAGAGTAAATAACTTAAATCCTACAAGCGCTAATAGCTTAAGGTGTACTCAAAGATGATTTCTGTACAAAGTACAGATCTGTAACAGAACAGCACATTTTAGTTTTCTCATAACTCCTTATGTTGATCTGTATTGTCTCTATATTGGAAATACTGGAATCAACATAATCTTAAGTCATTAAATTAGTCTAGTGTTGATGTGATCATTGGTGAATCACAACATGTAATATCAGTCCTGTACATGTGTTCAGCAGATGCAATCATTTACTTTTTTTTTTTTTTTTTTAAAAAAAAAAAAAAAATACTTTAATGGTTACCACAATTACCTAGATTTTCTACAGTAGAGTTTGAGAACTACCTATCTTAAAAGTTCAAAGAATGTAGGAATATACCAGTCTCCTTGGCTAATTTGGAATGTTTCCAGATTCTTATTTTATTAAGAGTACAGATTTGCAGACAGGTGTTTTTTCGCTATAGACAAAATGTAAAATGTTGAAATGTCTCTTTAACAAGGGTTCATTTAACTTCAATAACCAGTTTTAGGGGAACAACAAAAACTTAGACTTCATTTTCTATTTATTGCTTACTGAGAATACCGTAGCATAAGAATTAATCAATTATTACTCCTAAAGTAAAACATAATCTTTGAGTTTTCTACCAGAGGAATGCAAACTATTCTAATTTTTGTGTTTTAATCTTAAGCCCTTGCACCTTAACTGAGAAGCACCCTAACACTGCTGGGGTTTCTGAGGGCAAGATAGGTATACCACCTTTCCTGAGAATGGAGGACTCAAACTCTAATTGATTATAAACAACTTTATTAATATAAAATAATTATTTTTATTATTATTATTCAGATAAGAGGTAAAACAAGTATCGCTGGGAAATGGGAGCAATTGTAGAAGGAAAACATAAGATAAAAAAAATACAAATTTTAGTTTATGAGATTTTTCTAAGTTGAGTTCTGAAATTGAATTTCTTTTTTATCTTGAGATTGGCATTAAGCTTTTTCACTTCCACCTAGGACTGACTGCTTCAGATAAATAAAAAGAAAAAAAAAATACATTTTTTCACACATTATCAAAAGATGGATACCCCTTGTGGAGTGGAGGGGTATTGATGAGAACATTACCTGTTTGCTCCGTTCATGCACAGGAACTTCCACTTTTTCTTTACTCATGTACTGGGTCTGGCTGGGATGTTAACTTTCCGTGCAGCAGCCCATACAGTGCTGCGCTCTGCACTTGTAGCTAGAACAGCAGTGGTATCACACCGGTGTTGTGTCTGCTGCTGAGAAGTGCTGGCACAGCATCAGGACTCTCTCTAACCCTCCTAGGGGGTGGGCAAAAAGTGAGAAAGAAACATCAGCAGGGCAGCTGACCTAAACCAACCAAAGGGATATTCCATACCATATGATGTCACACTCAGCAATAAAAGGTGGGAAAAGGAAGAAGAGGGGAGGGGTGGGCTCTCATTGTGAAAACGTCTGTCCTCCTCCCGAACACCGGCTACGTGCATTGAGGCCCTGCTTCAAGGACGTGGTCAAGCATTGCTCATTTGTAAAAGTTAACATCTTTCACAACTGGTGACAGTCTATCACATAACACTGTAATTTTAAGTAATATGATTCCCTTTTCCAGGACTCTGAGATACACATTTTTGATAGGTGGATAAACTTGACCATTCCTTTTCTTGAAACCCACAGTAATAAAGCTTTAAATCATGTTACTTGAAATTCTTGTAGTTCTGTAATGACATGGCTAGACTCATTTCATTACTTGTGCTGTAAGTCAGTGCAAAGCAATGAAGTGGCAGATTGAGAAACTGGGAAAGAATTCCTTAGAAGAACTGATCTTCTTTCTTTGCATGTGTTTTAGGGGAACTTATCACAACACTGTTTCTGAAAATTCCAACTATTCAAATTATTCCCAACTGATTTTTTTTTGGCTTTTCTTTACCTCAATTTCTGACAATAAACAAGCATCATATCAAGAAAACTAAACTGTTCACTGAAATGAATTTTTGTTTTTATTTTTATTTTTTTTTCCTGGAACTGTAACATGAAAAATAAACTGATTCAAAAGAATTTTATTAGAAATGCTGGGTTTTCAAATATAAACATTGGCTGAAACATTAAATGACATTTCCTCATTAATAGTATGGTTTTATTTTAGATCAACTAAATAGTTTTAATTAATAAACATTTTATTTGAAGACATTCAAATGAAGATTTTATTGGAATAATTACAAAAGCAGCATTCAGTATGTTGGTATTAAAAAAAGTGCTACTCATACTGAATAGCATCAGAATATTTACAGGTCGTGGCTTATGCAAAGGACCCTTTCTGCAAAGGATGAAGGAAAAACAAGACTGGATCATTTCTGTGCAAAACCTAATATAGACAGGTCTGGAGTGAATGTTTAGTTACAACTCATTTATGGATTTATTTGTTTAAATGAGAGCATACCAGACTTAAGCTTCAAATCTAGGTGGAATAGGGAAAGAAGCTAGCATATTCACAAAACTGAAACCCCTCAGATGATTGGGATACGCAGCATCTTCTCTTTGAATTTCCCATTTAGTGAACTGTGAAAGAGGATCAGTACGGTAGCTGTCAAAGTGAGATTCAAGACAGCAATCTCAAACAGCTCTTTAGGGAATATCTTTGAATTTGCTGTAAGTTCATTGCTATCCTGCTCATTTTGCTGGTATATGCATTCCATTTCCTTTTACCTGATCTCTGTATTTTCAGAGGACAGAATCATTTATGTAAGACTAGCAACTGTAAGATGCCTGGAATACTCTGCATAACCTGACAAGTAACAACTGACGCTCAACATCCTCCTGCTTTATCTGAATTAGAACTACTGCCACAGCTCTAATAATCTGTTTATTCACACAGTTTCTCATCACCTAGCTGAACAAAAGGTTTCTGTTAACATGAACAATTTAATGCTTAAGGATAAAGAAGCTGCAGCATTGCATTAATAATTTTGAAATAGAAAATAGCCTTAATAAAAAAGCAGTCAGCTATCCATCCCCCAGAGAAGCATCACAGCTTCTCTCATTCTTGACTTTGCTATTACTGTAGAATATTGAAAAGAAATTCTCTTAGTTTTCCCACTGCAGAACTATAAAGCTAAGTAGTCATGTGTGACAACTTTACTGTCAAACAACCAAAGAAGCAAAATCGATACTAGGATTGCAAAAGTTTATGTACCTCCTTTCCCTGAAAGGGAATAAGATCATCTAGCAAGCTAGCATAACCAGCTTTCTGCATACCTGAACAGACACAGAAATAAAAATATAAAGTTAAAACAATAAAAAATATATAAATATTAAAAGAAGAAGAAGAAGAAGAAGGAGAAGAAAACAAACAACAATTTTTACCTCATATCCATCTATTTTTCACTGTCTTGGAAATTAGACTGTATGTCATTGCTGTGCAGTATTCTTCTTGGGTCCACAAGAGAAAAGGATGCCTGAGAAATGTAAAAAGGGGATGTATACGGAATAACAAGGAAGCAAAAGAGGAAATAAGGGAGGAAAACTGGAAAATAAGAGGGTATTAGGGGAAGATAGAGATGGTAGTCAGAAGTAAACCAGAAACCATGTCAGGCCAGCAGCTAAAGAGCCTTGCAACAGCAAAACCATGCTAAGATATTCTCAGGTTGGACATTCTAGGTCAGGGAATTTAACCAAGCACAAATTTGTCAGGAATCTTGTAAGATAATGTGTCTTAATCTTTATCTCCAGCCTGTGAGTTGCTGGAGACAAAAAGAAAGAATGTGAAGCAGTTATCCTGTTTCTAGGCAAAGTAGAATTGTATTTTCCCCTGAGCAGAGGGCAGTACCCTGAGCAGAGGGCAGCAGAGGGCAAGTCTATAAGGACATAGAGGGCAAGTCTATAAGGACAAAGTCTATAAGGACATAGTCTAATAAGGACAAAGTCTATAAGGACATAAAGTCTATAGGACATAAAGTCTATAAGGACAAAGTCTATAAGGACATAGAGGGCAAGTCTATAAGGACCGATATGCCGACCGGACCCAACCCGCAGAGAAGTCTGTTGCCTCCCTGGGGCTCGGGTGAGAGACTTTGCCACGAAAGTCAAGCGCCTGGTACGGCCCACTGACTACTACCTGCTACTGGGCTTTCAGGCTGGTAGCGATGAAGTAGCAACGAGAAGTCCGAAGGCAATCAAAAGAGACTTTAGGGATTTGGGGCGACTACTTAGAGGATCAGGGGCGCAGGTTGTGTTTGCCTCTGTCCTTCCGATAGGGGGGATCGAAGCTGAAAGGCGTGCTGTTCACATAAACTCGTGGCTTCGAGACTGGTGTGACCGGCAGAATTTTGGGTTCTTTGATCACGGGAAGGTCTATGCTACACCGGGCCTGATGGCACCGGATGGGATGCGCCTCTCTCGGAGAGGGGTAAGGATCTTTGGTCAGGAGTTGGCAGGGCTGATAGATAGGGCTTTAAACTAGAGTCGAAGGGGGAAGGGGCTAAAACCAGGCACGCCGGTGAAGACCTAAGGGATGGTACGCTAGAATCAGAGGGGCTGTGTGCCAGTGAGGTCCTTCGGTCAGATCCACAAGGTGCTGAGTGTAAGGAGACGCACCTGAAGTGCTTCTACACGAATGCACGCAGCATGAGGAATAAAATGGATGAGCTAGAAGTCCTGGCCCAGTCCCGCAACTACGACATCATCGGCATAAGCGAAACCTGGTGGGATGAGTTCTGTGACTGGGGTGTTGCGATAGATGGTTACAGGCTCTTCAGGAGGGACAGGCAGGGTAGGCGAGGTGGTGGGGTGGCGATGTATGTGAAGCAGGGGCTGGACTGTGTGGAACTTCAGGTTGGCAATGGCAAAGATGAGAGCCTCTGGGTAAGGATCAAGGGACGAACGAATAAAGGGGATGTCGTTGTGGGAGTCTATTACAGACCGCCTGGCCAGGACGATAGCGCCGATAAATTATTCTTTACAGAACTAAGAGAGGCCTCGAGATTAACTCCCCTTGTCCTTATGGGGGACTTCAACTTGCCAGACGTTAACTGGGAGTGCCACACGGCTGACACGAGCAAGTCCAGGAGGTTCATGAAGCACCTAGATGATAACTTCTTGGTGCAGGTGCTAACGGAGCCAACTAGGAAAGGTGCCCTCCTAGACCTGTTGCTAGAAAACAGAGAGGGTCTGGTGGGAGATGTGGTGATTGGTGGCCGCCTTGGTCATAGCAACCATGAAGTGGTTGAGTTCAAAATTTATGGTGACAGAAGGAAAAGTGCCACCAAAACCTCATCCCTAGATATGGGGAAAGAGGACTTCAAGCTGCTCAGGGAACTAGTCAGCAAGGTCCCCTGGGAAACTGCTCTTGAAGGCCTCGATGTCCACCAGAGCTGGTCATTCTTTAAGTGATGCCTCCTAGAAGCACAAGATCAGGCAATTCCTAAATATCGCAAGTCAGGCAGGCGGGGCAGGAGGCCGGCGTGGCTGACCAGGGACATTCTAATGGAGATTAGGCGGAAACAGAGAGTGTTTCGCTACTGGAAGGAGGGCCAGGTGTCATGGAAAGAATACAGGGATGCTGTTCGTGTTTGTAGGGAGAAAGTTTGTGTGGCCAAAGCACGCCTAGAGTTGAAGCTGGCTCTGTCTGTGAGAGAAAACAAAAAGGTTTTTTTTAGATATGTGAATGGAAAAAGGAGAACTAAAGAATACATAGGGCCGCTCCTTGATAGGGAAGGTCTCCTCACAGACAATGACATAGGCAAAGCAGAGACGCTTAACGCCTTCTTTGCCTCTGTCTTCATTGCCGATGATGGGCTTCGGGACCCAGGGTGCCCCGAGCTGGAGGACCGGGATGGAGGGGATGACAAACTCCCAACCGACCCTGAACATGTGCGGGATTTGCTACTCCACCTGGATCCCTACAAGTCCATGGGTCCGGATGGGATTCATCCCCGGGTGCTGAAAGAGCTGGCGGACGTCATCGCGGAACCTCTCTCAATTATTTTTCAACGATCCTGGGAATTTGGAGAGGTCCCGGTAGACTGGAAGCTGGCAAATGTTGTGCCGATTTTCAAGAAGGGTCAGAAAGAAGACCCTTGCAATTACAGGCCTGTCAGTCTCACGTCAGTGCCTGGTAAAATCATGGAGAAGATGGTTCTCGAACTTATTGAGGCGCACCTGGGGGACAAAGCAGTCATTGGTCCCAGCCAGCATGGGTCTGTGAAGGGTAGGTCCTGCCTAACTAACTTGATTTCCTTTTATGATAAGATCACCCGTATGGTGGACCAAGGGAAACCAGCTGATGTGATTTTTTTGGACTTCAGCAAGGCTTTTGACACGGTCTCCCATAGGATCCTACTGGACAAAATGTCCACCATACAGCTAAATAAAAACATCATACAATGGGTGAGCAATTGGCTAACGGGCAGGGCCCAAAGGGTTATGGTAAATGGGGCTGCGTCAGGCTGGCGGGCGGTCACTAGTGGGGTCCCTCAAGGCTCCATTTTAGGGCCGGTACTTTTCAATATTTTTATAAACGATCTGGATGTAGGAATAGAAGGTATTTTGAGCAAGTTTGCTGATGACACCAAACTTGGAGGAGTCGTGGACTCGAATGAGGGTGGTAAGGCCTTGCAGAGAGATCTGGATAGGTTGGAGAGCTGGGCGATCACCAACCGTATGAAGTTCAATAAGAGCAAGTGCCGGGTCCTGCACCTGGGATGGGGAAACCCTGGCTGTACGTACAGACTGGGCGATGAGACGCTGGAGAGCAGCCTAGAAGAGAGGGATCTGGGGGTCGTGGTAGACAGCAAGTTGAATATGAGCCAGCAGTGTGCCCTGGCAGCCAGGAGGGCCAACCGTGTCCTGGGGTGCATCAAGCACGGCATCGCTAGTAGGTCAAGGGAGGTGATTGTCCCGCTCTACTCTGCGCTGGTGCGGCCTCACCTCGAGTACTGTGTGCAGTTCTGGGCACCACAGTATAAAAAGGACATGAAACTGTTGGAGAGTGTCCAGAGGAGGGCTACGAAGATGGTGATAGGCCTGGAGGGGAAGACATACAAAGAACGGCTGAGGTCACTGGGCCTGTTCAGCCTGGGGAAGAGGAGGCTGAGAGGAGACCTCATCACAGTCTACAACTTCCTCGTAAGGGGGTGTCGAGAGACAGGAGACCTTTTCTCCATTAACACCAGTGACAGGACCCGCGGGAACGGGGTTAAGCTGAGGCAGGGGAAATTTAGGCTTGACATCAGGAGGGGGTTCTTCACAGAGAGGGTGGTTGCACACTGGAACAGGCTCCCCAGGGAAGTTGTCACTGCACCGAGCCTGTTTGAATTTAAGAAGAGATTGGACTGTGCACTTAGTCACATGGTCTGAACTTTTGGGTAGACCTGTGCAGTGTCAAGAGTTGGACTTGATGATCCTTAAGGGTCCCTTCCAACTCAGGATATTCTATGATTCTATGACATTTTTACAAAGACCTAGATGACCCCGCCCTACTCGTTTGTTCAAAATCCTTAAATCAAAGTCTGAATCTAGATTTATAGAGAGTAGGTAATTTAGACTATAATTATGCTCCTACTGTGAAAATGAGAAAAATGTTGCCCGTTAGACTAAATCTTTAATCTCTCCATCACCAGAAGTATTTTTCTCCATAATTCAATTACATATTTTAGAGTAAAATAATGTTCAGATTCTGCTACAAGTCAGATATCCTTTCTGTTTCCCCACATCTGTCTAGTATTGGTTCTTAAATGCCCCTCCTTCAACTTTTTCGCTTTGATAGTATAACTGTGTTACTGTGTCATTCACTGTTGTTCAAAACTAGACTCTCAAGTAAACTTTACGTGAGCAAATTAATAATAATTTATGAACAAATAATATAAAGTGATTATAAAAATCTCTGTAACAGAAAGAATGCCTATAGGTTCTTGTAGGAAGATGCTGTTTTTCTGATCAAATGCCAAGTGTTTAAGAGCAGACATACAGTTTTTTTGTTTGTTTTTATGTTGACATCAAAGGCATATTGCTGCAAACCATATAAAATCATTTATTTTAAAAATTTGCTTTCAGATGATCATTAGTACCAGACAAGTATTTAATCCTCTTTTTCTATTTCATTCCTGGGGGGGGGGGGGGGGGGGGGGGGGGGGGGGGGGGGGGGGGGG
>NC_048893.1:132110510-132171656 GCF_011077185.1 Oxyura jamaicensis
CATCAGAAAGGTCTGGAAAATGGGGAGTGAAATATGGCTGCTATTTTCTGCAGAGACATGAGAGCAATAATATATTTTCAATTGCTGTATTACCTTAGGCACTTCCTGCATAGACACCCTTCTAATAGCAACATCCTGGTGCCCAAGCAGTTCAACAGCTATCAATACCGCAACAATTGCCACTGCTTTGTGAGAGATGAATAAAAAGAAAAAGAAGAAGGAGAAGAAAAGCAGGCCAGTAAGTGGATAAAAACAGTTTTCAAGGTAACAACACATAAATATTATCTATAGTACATGAAAGGCACTATATAGTGTGGAGCTATAGACCTATGAATAGTGAAGTATAAAAGCTTGCTAAGAAAAATAAAAGTGACCCCAAGTAGACACTATAGAGAGAAAGAAAACAAACAAACAAACAAAAAACAGCAACCTCAATATCTTATTCTTCAGAGCAAACTACTCCAGAAGCTAGCTGTCAGCTTACAGTATTGCCCTCTCCAGAAATGTGAAGCTACCAACTGCGGTAGCTACCACCTGCTGAAATAAGATATCTTTTCAAGATTATTAATATGTTTTATTTTTATTCTTGTGTTTGGCCGTATTCTTATTTCAGTGTAATGAATACTGTTGTCCTATTAAAAATTTTATCTCCTGTTTTAACTTTGTATCCTATTCAGTTCAAATCAGCAGCTTGGCACTCATTTGGGACCTTATATAACTATACTAGGACAGTGGGGTTGAAATCACCGAATTAAAAAATGCCAAGATTTCAAATCCCTAGAGCGAAATTATCTTTGTACAAATTAAAAATAGTAATAAGAAGAAACATCCTGCACTTTCATTTTAAAGAAGGTGGCTTGTTCATTCTGATCGGTGAGAGAAAATACCTTGATACCAACTGATACTAACTGAATGCTTCCTAACTTCAGACACGTGTATAAGCTGAAGCAAGAGAAGAGAAACTTCACAATATATGATGTAGATAGATTTCATAGGAACCATAGTCTAATCACCTTTACCTGCACATAAACCTCTATGACAGGAATTTGTCTACATGCAAAGGAAAAGCTTCTAATAGCTTTCCTCCTCACCCAACATTTTGAAGTTTGTAGATTTTTTAAGTAGAAATGTCCATCTTTCTCCCTTGAAAGATTTTTATTAATTTTTTTCTACAATATCATAGCTATGGCATTGACCAACAAAATAATGAAAAGAGCAATGCTTTAAGTTTACAGTTGAAACTATTTTAATATTACAGAGAAAAGAAGATAAACAGAACTTTCGTATTTAATTAGGCATATAATTCTATCTATATAAGTCTATCCATTCTGACTGAAATATCACTACTTTTTTCATTTTTTCTTTTTACATCCTCATATACCAGAAGCAGACCTGTTGAGACCACTTACTGCAGGTATTCATGTGCATATGTTGCCCTGAATTTACTGTGGTAAAGAGTGAAAAGTCTGACAAACAATGTATAAACCTGCTAGGACTGTCAGGCCAAGAGAGCACAACCAGCTTTACCTGTCAGTTACCTCTATTGTGAAGAAAAACATGTAAAACAATGAAAACTGAAAGCCAATTTGGGCGCCAAAAGGACTGTTGTGGTTTAACCTGGCCCGCAGCTAAACACCACACAGCCATTCACTCACCCTCCCCCCTCCCCTCTCTGGGATGGGGGAGAGAAAGAGGAAAGTGAAGCCTGTGAGTTGACATAAAGACAGATTATTAAGATGAGGAAATAATAATAACAATAATAGTAATAATAATAATAGTACTAAAAATAATAATGTGTACAAAACATGTGATGCACAATGCAATTGCTTACCACCCGCTGACCGATGTCCAGCCTATCCCCAAGCAGCCGGCTGCCCCCAACCCGGCTAGCCACCCCTATATATTGTTTAGCATGACGTCAGATAGTATGGAATACCCCTTTGGCCAGTTTGGGTCAGCTGTTCTGGGTTTGTCCCCTCCCAACTCCTGCTGCCCCCCTAGCCTGCCCACTGGAAGGACAGAGACAGGAGCTGAAAAGTCCTTGGCTTGGTGTCAGCACTGCTCTGCAACAGTTAAAACATCAGCATGTTATCAGCACTCTTCTCATCCTAATCCAAAACATAGCACCCTACCAGCTACTAGGAGGAAAAATAACTCTGTCCCAACTGCAACCAGGACAATGCCAAAGGGCGATCTATTGTTAGTACAGTTATCAGTGGATTTTTAACTCAGGCTTTAACTACATAGAAGATTCACAGAATCAGAGAAACGTTGAGATTGCAAGGGACCTCTGGAGGACATCTGGTCCAGCAACCCTGCTCAAGCAGGACCACCCAGAGCCAGGTGACCAGGACCACATCCAGGTGGCTTTTGAAGGTCTTCAGGGAGGCAGACTACACAAACTCTCGGGGCAACCTTCACCCATACTCCATCACCCACACAATAAAGATGTGTTTCCTGATGTTCAGACCAAACCGCCTGTGTTTCAGCTTGTGCCCATTGCCTCTCGTCCTGTCCTTGGACATCCCCTGAAAAGAGGCTCAGTCCTCCAGGCACCCTCCCTTTAGATAGTTATAGACATTGATAAGATGTCCCCTGAGCCTTCCCTTACGTAGGCTGAAGAGTCCCAACTCCTTCAGACTTTCCTCACAGGGAAGGTGCTCCAGTCCCTTAATCTTCTATGTGGCCTTTTGTTGGCCTCTTTCCAGTATGTTCCAGTATAAGTCTCTCTTATACTCCAAGTGCAGCCTCACCAGTGCGTAGAGGAGAAGGATAACCTCTCTTGACCTGCCGGCAATACTGAGCCTGATGCAGCCAAGGAAACTTCTTAGTGGCAAGGGCATATTGCTGACTCATGTTCAACTTGATGTCTGCCAAGGCCTCCCAGGTCCTTTTCTGCAAAGCTGTGTTCCAGCTGCAAGGCTTCCAGCATGTACTACTGGTGCCTGGGTTTGTCCTTCCTAGGTGCAGGACCTTGCACTTTCCTTGCTGAACTTCATGATATCTTTGTCAGCCCACCTCTCCAGTCTGTTGAGGTCCCTCTGGATGGCAGCTTGGCTCTCTGGTGAATCAGCCACTCCCTCCAGAAAGTATTGATATTAACTGGGTAAAATTTAATTCTACTACATATGACTTCCAGTATTATTGGGATGCTTAGTCACACCCCCCTCCTTTTTTATTATTTTTTTTTTGTCTTTTTCTTTGTTTGTTTTTAAATTCTGATACAATGTGAAAGAGCTTCTCCTTGCTCCTCTCTAGGGGACCGACACTTTGTATAATAATCCCTTAGAGAAACCCTAGTCCTTTGAATGTTACACTTCTAAGGTTCCCAATATGTATTGTTTAAACTTAGCCAGTAGATGCCAGAATTGAAGCTTCAAGTGCATACCCATGACTGCAAAAATACCTGTGCAATCCTACACAAAATGAACCAAAAAGAATAGGAGGCACTTTGTAATTCTCATGGGAAGTCTGGGACTGTGAATTATTCCTTTGACTCTGCTGTGGGAATTTGGCCTTTCAACCTCTCCTACATATATCCATTGTTTCTAGCTGGTCTATGAAGACTAAGGTGCAAGAGCCTGCTGATACAGCCTATATGAAGCATATAACTGCTAACACAGTTATGGTCATACATCTGAAATTGGACGTTTATTACTGTCAATCTAGTTCATTGCTCCTGCCACGAAAGCTAAGAACTCCATATATAACTCCTAAATATATTCTGTAAATAATGGAAACATGCCTTTCTGGAATGCTAAATTTGGACTGCCAGGCTTAGCCTGATTAAAAGCTTGCTTAGAGACAAAACCAGACTTGTTTTAGAAACAAGCAAACAACAGAAAAAACTTTTATCAAAAGCTTCAAGTAAAGAAGTGAATGCTCAACTAAAGTAAAGGCATAAGTCACTGGAAATGGAGATTGGTGGAAAGGTTAAAGAACTACTAAAAGGTGTTGTTATATCAAAGGATGTCTAAAAGAGGCTTCTGAAAACTTCAATAAGAGACACACCAAGCTGCCATGCATGTATGATTCCAGGCTTTCACCCTTTACCTTTTAAGTCTGGCCATTGTTTTGTTTGTTTGTTTGTTTCTTGCTTTCTTTTTGATTATTCTGAACAATAGATTTTACATGTTACCAAGCTTTTATTTCGGTAATCCCCTATTCAGCTGGGTCTTTCTACACAGATACCCAAGCTAGGTCCAATAGATCAGGATTAATTCTCTAAGCTATTCTTCATATAACAATTTTTATATTCAAAAAATAAATCAAATTCTCATTAAAGTTTTCAAGAAATTGTATCTTGATTATTTCCGTATGAATGTCTCTACCATGAATAAAGACATCTTAAAATGATCATTTTAGTGCATTCTGATGCACTTGCATTCTGATCCATTTTTGGAGTCTCCTTCCCTGGAGATATTCAAGGCCTGTCTGGATGCCTACCTGGGCAGCCTGCTCTAAGGAACCTGCTTTGGCAGGGGGATTGGACCCAATGATCTTTCGAGGTCCCTTCCAACCCCTACAATTCTGTGCTTCTGTGATTCTGTGGTACAGTAAAACATAGACTTGCTCAGCAGCACCCAGTGCAGCGATTCAGGTAAAACCTATGGTGATGGAGGTATAACTTATAATCACTATCAAGAGCTTCAGAGGCCACTGTCAATACAAGAGACATCATGGACCAAATAATTTCCAGAGATATAAATTTTGTCCTATCTTTGTAAGTGCCCCCTCTCTCCCAGAGAATAATATAGCATGTTACTCTAAGATATCTCTATGTTCAGTTTGTTTCACTGTATTAAAAAATAAAATAAAAATCACAGAAATACATTTTTCTAGTGACAGTGCATCATTTAGCCTTGATATAGGTTTGAGGAGAATTCAGATAGGGATGAAATTGAGCAATTGATCACAACTTGCTTATTTTCTAGTCTCCAGAATTCTTCTACTTTCTATCTAATTTACCCTACTCATGCAAAGCAGTACTGCCTAGAAATTTTTCTGGTCTCATAAATATCACAAGTGATGGCTCCTTTACTTCATTACTCAACAACATTTTGAACAGATTCCAGGCCAGAAATAATTTTTGAAATTATTTATCACTTTCTATTTTTGCAATTGCTTTCTCTTTCTCACACTTGCTCTGCTTTTTGCCTTTAAATAATTTGTTTTTGCTATTTATACTGTTCTATGATTTTGAATTGTTACTACCTATCTTTCTATTTGTCATTATTTAGACAATTCTGACAAAATTTGAGATGCAACTCTTAATGTCCTCAGATTACTAATCTTTTCTTATCTTAATCTTAATTATTAAACTTTTTTTTTTTGCCTATGTTCTTGTTCTAAACTTGTTCTAAACTATGTTCTAAACTATTTTTTTGCCTATGTTTGCCTATGTTCTTGCCTAAACATCATACCTATTCTCAAAGGATCAATGAAACTCTTCTAGTGCAGAAGTTGTCTTGATGATTTTATCATTGTAACTTCCAGAAAGGAATATGTCCCTATAATGCAAAAATTATAGTTCTGTAAGTTATCAATCACAAATGTGAAATCTTGAGTAAATTATGCAGAAACCCATTTTTTTAATAACATAATCAAGCACTTTTATCAATTGATAAAACAATTATCATGAAGTGTTCTATTTGTGTTTCTCTGTTCATCAAGAGATTCAAGTTACAAACATATCTTTACTTTCTTTTGCTTTCTTGGGGGTGGGGGGGGGGGGGCATACAGACAACTGCTATTTCTGAAATTGCTTGAATATTAACAACAGTAGAAACCAAAACCACCTAAACTTTCTCAGACAACAGTTAAACTTTTAGAACTATTTTGCTTCTAAACACATTTAAAAAATAGGATAGAACAAAGGAATTTTTACCTTCCCCCTTTTATTTTACTTTTATGACCAGATATAGGTTTCAAGTTGAAATTTGTAAACTATGTAGACTATGTCTCCGATGTGTCACAAAGAAGACTCAAAAGAACATTACCACGTAATTTATACAAAGCTTCCACTATACTACGTTACCATAAATTTCACCTTTTTTTGTATTTTGTGCATGACTAGATAATTACACTCTTACTAACAGTGTTTCTAGCTTGAATAAAAATGTCTATTATATGGACTTCAGACAAATTTGAAAATGCATGTTCTTAGTAATTGTTCAAGTTACAATATTTTTGTCCTCTGTATTTAACATTTAACTCCACAAACTCAAAAATTTAGTTACATAGTCACTTAACTTTCCTAAATATATTTTATGCCCCAGACAGGAAAGGGTCATCAGTTTTAGTGTCATAAAAAAACTTCAGTTTATCTTCTATCTTCTATTACACACAACAACTGTTATTCAGGGTTTAAATTCTTCAAAGGCGTAGAGGCATAGTTAGTCTCCAACTCTTAGTCAGTTAATTTGGCATAACATCTGTTCTTGTTGAAAAAAAAAAAAAAAAAAAAAAAAGAGAGAGACAGAAAGAAAAAGAAAAAAACTCTTTCTCTTACTTTAGTCTAAACTACCAAGCGTTTATGTGTCGTTCTTTGCTGTCTTCCCATCTCCTTTCTTCTGCCCCATTCTCACATTGTGAATTCAACACTTCCAGTCAGCTTTACTATTTTTTTTTTTTTCTTGTGTTAGATTGGCTTTCCATACAGGACTGAAAGTAAATTGTCTGCTTTGGCAGACTAGCTCTATGTCCTTTAATGTTCAGAATTCCTTTGGATGATGGTGGGAATCTTAAGTTTAAGAAGGATTCAAGTCATGAGGTATAACCAAGCCATATAACCACAGCATGAAGAAGTGCTCTTGCCTTGCGTATACCTCCTTTTATTGTGAGAGGGACACCTCCCACTCACCCCCCTTAAATACATATATATATATATATATATATATATATATATATATATATCAGTAACTGATTAGGGCAGTACAAAATGTTATGGTTATGCTATATTTTTATGTTACTTATACTATATATTTGATAGTCACACTATTTCTGTCCTTACTGTTTTTCAGTCATGTTGATACCAATGGAAGAATTTACAGAAATTTCAATAGAGGTAGGATTCAATTTTTTTAATCTACTGAAGCTAAAACAGGCCAGGCAATGCTAGATGACTAGTATAGGCTAGTATAGGCTAAGACCATTTCAGGGTACAGCAAAATCAGATAAGTCATGAGACCCCTGACATGAGACCACAACAGAAAGTCTGTTTAGGCCTTCAGTAGTAATGAATAGTAATGACAAAAGGTTATTTACTGATCCATGGGTTCCTAATATAGGCCTAATACAGAATTAGAAATACATTCGTGTTAGCTATAGATTTTTATAAAGCTCTTTCTTAACTGTAACTTCTTCTGAAAATTGAGCTATACAAACACAAAAATATTCTTCATGAGAATGTATGGGAAGTTCTGGGAAAAAAAGAAAAAAAAAAAACAAAACAAAAGGAAACATAACAAAATTAGTATATTTTGATACCTTTTTTTTTTTTTTTCCCAAAAATATTAGAGATTACCCTTTTGTTGCTGTTTCAGTGTTACCAGCAATAATTTCACAGAATGGCCTGTAGATAAAGTAGATAAAGAGCTGGGAAACATTCCTTTGATTCTAGAGTTATTGTGGATACTTTTCAGAAAGGATAATATCCTTATCAGCCACATGTCTGTGGTTCTACTGAGAGTGATGGACAAATGATTTAAGACTGAATCTCTGTGGAGCTCTCTTGAAAAGGCAGTAGAGGTTAATACCTAAGGATAACATGGCTGGGAAGCATAATTGTTCTGCAGAATCTATGGTATTAAGCTCTGTTTTACAATATACAAGATAAACAAATTATTACTTAGCTAGTAAACCAACTAGCTAAGATAAACAACCCTCTAAGACCTGCAAAAAAAAAAAAGAATTATCTTTTTAGATTGGTCACTACTATGAGGGTGTGGTTTTGCATATCTCCTGTTTGTTTTAAAATTAAAACAAACAAAGAAACAAACACCTGCTGTTTATTAACAAAAGTATTGAGAAAAAAAAAAAAAAAGTTGTTGTTTTCCTTGCAGTGGTTGCCATGATCTTGTTGCTTGCTAGCATGTCAACATCAAATACCATCTTGTCCTTCATTTGCATGGAACTGCCAGCTGTAATAAATCAACCCAGACATTTTAGAGCATAATAAAGCACATTAGATAAATTATGGCAAAACTTTTTGTCTTCTTTTGCCAAGTTTTGATCAATAGGATTGGTACTAAGAAAAGTAACATTGCTGCAGGGAGTTCTCAAGACCAAAATACCTTATTTCATGTTCATTAAGGTTCCAAGTTCATTTTCCCCTTGCTCTCATAATAATTATATCTATATAGTACAGAAACCCTTTTTTGGAGGGTGTTTGCTCTCCCTGATTGGATTCAAATGAAAAGCTGCCTCCCTCTATGGGCTGATTTCTTTTGCCTGTCTAATCAGCAGCATGGCCTGAATCTTAATTACAGGTTAGGGACTTAATGAATGAACTTGAAGAATATTATTTTAGTGCTTGAAACACCAGTAAATAGAGTGATTTTTTTTTTTTTTTTTAATTTGGGTCTTCGTTCATGAAGTCTCCTTTAAGTAGTATGAGAATATAAGCTTTAAAATGAGAACATGTTAAAATAATAACAATAATCAACAAGAGTTAGTAGAGACTTAAAGAAATAAAGAGATGAATGAAAAAAAAAAAAAAAAAAAAAAAAAAAGAAAAAAAAAGTGAGGAAAGCTTTAATAAAATAATGATTTTAAAATTAATGATCCCACATACTTTAAAATACTTTAACCTACAGCAGTAAACTCTCAGGCACAAGAACATGTATCTGTGACCACTTTTCAGTTGAAATTAATGATTGGAGTGGATTTAAGCTCACATTTGTTGAACATCCAATTTACACCTACAGTCTTGGTATCTACTCAGGGATTTGGGCTTTCTTCTAGAGTGTTGTAGTACCTGTACAGGTGACGGGAAGAGACTACTGGTTTTGAACACCTCCAGAAGATTCTGTGTGTTTATCTAGTTTGGGTTTGAAACTTAGGTAGATATCTCCCTCTAGGAGCATTCAAAAACATTCATTGGGCTATATTGGCACCTGAAGCACTCAGGAGTAGAGTTTTTCTTAGCATGTAGGAGAAAAATGATCAATCCCCGATCAATTTCTTCCCCAAAATGGATTTTCTGATTCTGCCATTCAAGACCAAGTCTGCAAACACAGACCTTTTACACAAAAGACAATGTACTCTTCTCTTTACTGAGTTCTTTTTGTTTCTTTAACAGAAATCTGAGAATAATAATAATAATAAAAGTGAAATATCTTCATACAGCGCCTTTCTGTTTTTTTCCTTTAAACATTGGTATAAGAGCTTCATCCACTTCCCCCCCCCCCCCTCCCCCCATGGATTTTTTACAATGTCAAGGAGATAAAGAGAAAAGAAAACTTCATTGGTTTTATGTTGGTTGATGAAAAAGGAAAAATAAGAGAGGAAATCTGGTGCATCAGGACCTGGTTAACACCAGCTTTAGAACTTGAACAGACACCAGTAGGTTTATTAATAATCCTCAGCAATTTGATCTGTTTCCTGTTGAAACAGGAGGTTTTTTATTATTTGGTTGGTTGATTTTTGTTTTGTTTTATTATGAGGAAAAAATATATTGTTACACAGTACCAGAGATATGAGATTGTTCATTTGTACATAGTCAACGCACAAAAACCTCAGAATGTCTAGATGGAATGCTTAAAATTAAATGAATGTTTACCCTATAAAGTTCACAATTATAGAACCCAAACATATTCATTGGCTAAATTGAGTTAACACAGACTCAAATTGTGATTCTACTCTACAGAGAAAATTCAGTTCCTTGTGTTTCATTTAATTAACACAATTCACAGAATCACAGCATCACAGAACTGTAGGGATTGGAAGGGACCTTGAAAAATCATCAGGTTCAACTCCCCTGCCAAAGAATTCCTTCTTTGCTGTTGAAGAATAGGGAGGATTTTTATTTTACTCTAATGGTTTTACTTCTACATTTAATTCTACAGGCTGAAGACAGAAAAAATAAAACTTAAAATTTTCCATCATTCCTATAAATATGCAAATTTAAACTTTCTCACAGCTGTGTCCTTCCAGTCCCACAGTGGAGTTTAATCCTTGACTGGATTAACTAAACCCATCAAGTTAGATTTCCATTCTACTTTTTCCTAAATTTCTGTCCTTTCTCAATTCAATTGTCCCATCCCTTTGACACCGTTTGAATCCTCAAAGACTATTATCAATACCATACAAAAGACATCTGTAGCTTTTGTTGTACTGAGCTGCCTTTGACCTCTCAATATAGTCAGGTAACTATTTCTAGATAAGTTGAAGGACAACATTCAGTGTGAGTCCATAAATTTATACAAAAAGCTGAACAGTAAGACACGTTAAACACAGCCATGACACAATTTAGTTTTATCTATAAACTGATTTTTTTCTCCTTGTTTAAAGTTCTTCACATCGGGCTTCTCTCAAGGGAACCTTCTATTTCTTTATCCTCTCTAGAAAATAATATCCATGCTTTAAAGTCAATGGGCCCTCCAAAATTGTTTCTTATTACACAAAATTGAAAATAACTTTTTACTGCAATTGACTGAAATTGGAACATTTTATTCATGGTTATCTAAGTTAGGAGAGTGAAAATATAGGTTGTGTTAATAAATAACTAATATGGTACTTTTGAAAAGCATTATGACATCAAGCATCCACAGAACCTTATAAAAACAAAAAACAAAAAAAAAAACAGCTGTTGAAAAGACTAACCATAAAACTATCAATGTTTACAAGATTTTATTATACAGACCTAATGGCTCCCATGGTTTTAACACACTGCAAAATAGAGTCTTTCCTATTGCTTATGAACACAAAGCACATCTCCCTAAAGGGACTTTTCTTCCTACAAGCTATCAGTGCAATCAAAACTAGTGATGCATTTTATTGCATTACTACTTCTTGAAGAAACACATTTTTATTGTAATAATATTTCATAAAGACCTCCTGCTGGCAATGTAAAAAGTAACTATCTAATAAAGTTTAGCAATGTACTCCTGCAAACCCATTTAAAAAATGTTTAATAGGCTAGTGAATATAGTTTCTGTTTTTAAATCTACCACTTAAAAATAATATCGTAAGGCTGAGCTATTGCATGCAGCTTCTACCATCCACTTTTCACCTTGTACCTTGTGTAAAAAAAAAAAAAAAAAAAAAAAAAAAAAAAAAAAAAAAGCATCTTCCTTCTGAAAATTGCAAAAGTGCTGGAAAGTCTTGCATAGTCTAAAATAAGCTTGCTGTGTCTGATATACTGGATATACACACAGCATATATATTTTTTTAAAAATTATTGCACTAATGGATCTTACCACACAAGAATATTTGGTTATAAAAATAAATGTGAAAAGAGATAAAACTTTCTAAAACATAGAAGTTTATTGTTAAGAATAAACAAACAACAGGGAATACTCACAAGATTAATTCTAGCCTGTTGAAGTTAATATCCCGATATTGTATCTACTCTCAAGACAAATTAACAGATTACTCTAGAGGACAATTGAGAACAGAAAGCCAATACAGTACCTCTAATGCTATGCATACATTAGCAAATAACAACATTATTTGCTCTTAAAATACAAACAGATTTGCAGAGGGGAAAAAAAAAAAAAAAAAAAAAAAAAAAAAAAAGGTACTGAGGACGTAATCACTTCATACACATTTATGTTTTTTTTGTTTGTTTGTTTGTTTGTTTGTTTTTACGGTATCTCCACAATGCCTGTTAGTGACAACAGGAAGGCATTAAGCACAATTCTCTAATTCATTTAGTTTCCTCAGAAATATGCAGTCTGCCTGCCCTGAGTGTTCCACAACATATGCCAAAGTGTTATAAGAAGGAACAGTCAGGATATTCACTTCATAAGCATACTCTTAACTCTCACTAGAACAGTGAGGTAAATTAACTTAGAAGTTCTCAAAAGTGCACTTTGGGTTAGATAGTTTAAGGGCATCGTTTAATAAGATCGCATGCACAATATAAAACTGACCTATCCTATACACAATGGTTTAGGAAAGGGGGAAAGAAAAAAAAAAGGGGGGGGGGGCCCAGCATAGAGGGGAAGGAAGGGAGAGGGAGAGATAGAGAGATTTTACTGTAACTTAAAAAAATAAAAATAATAAAAAAATCTGTCAACAGGAGAGCACTCACCCAGTATAATGGTCTGGAATCTATTCTTAAACACCGACATTTTCCAACTGGCTCTGAGCACTAACTTTCTCAGCTGTCCTCCCTAGGATAATTGGGCAATTAGCCTTTGTCTCTCTGACTAATTACCAGCTCAGCCTACCCGGCTGTTTCTCAGAGAAACCCAGGCAACCACAGGCAGAGAAAATAGGAAAATATAGCCTTTTATGGACATCAGATATATCCGTATCATTCACCGGGCTACACTATCACAACCCACTTGTAGTGAAAGCACAAGTCGGAGACCTTGACCTGATGGGTCTACTGGGTAGTTAAAAATGATTGCTTGATGAGATGTAGCTTTCTGCTTGTGCAAATAGTAGTAGCTCCTCAACCTGCTCTGACTCTGACTAGAAACAATTCATAGGTCTGGTAGGAATGCATATGATGAGTGTGCTTGGAGGTAGTGAAGTGATTTTAGAGTAATAGAGCATCAATCTGGCAAGAGGGAATAAAAGTGAAAGTAAATAAATCCATAAATAATAGAGCAGAAGAGGTTATTTTCTTTCATCTATGTATATGTGACATTCCCTGTGGAGACATTCACATGTATATGTGACATTCCCTATTACCACTGGGTGGGGGGGAAATTTAGGTCCTTCTCTTTCTCTCTGTCTCCCTGCACTTGCCCCACCAAAGACATGATATGAGAATCATTAGAAACTGGAGAGAACAGCAAAATAAATTATGTCAGAAATGAAATGAAGGTTCTATGTTGTACTGGTTATGGCTGGTATGGAGTTAACTTTCCCTGCAGTGGTCCATACAGTGTTGTACTCTGCACTTGCAACTAAAACAGCCCTGATATCCCACCAAAGTTTTGTCTATTGCTGAGCAGTGCTGGCACAGCATTGACTGTCTCCAATCCCTCCAGAGCCAGAAGGCTGGAGGTGGGCAAGAGGTGGGAAGGGTACATTACCAGGGCAGCTGACCTAAACCAACCAAAGGGATATTGCATAGCCTACAATGTCACACTCTGCAATAGAAGGTGGGAAAGGGGAAGGAAATTTGGGCTCTTGTTATGAAGATATCTGTCCTCCCAAACAACCACTCTGTGTATTGAGGCCCTGCTTCCCAGGACATGGCTGAATATCTCTTTTCGATGGGAAGTAGAAAATAATTGTATTTCTTTTCTCTCTCTCTTTGCTTCTGCACAGCCTTTGCTTTTTTTTTCTTTTTTTTTTTCTTTTTTTTTTTTATTTTTTTCTTTTCTTTCTTCTCCTGTTTCTTTTCTGTTTAATTAAAATATCCTTATGTCAACCTGTAAGCCTTTTTCGTTCCATCAGTTTTCTTTCACTCCCTCCCTTTGAGGAGAGGGAGTGAGACAGTGGTTGTGGAGTTTAGTTTTAAGGTAAAACCACTATAGTCCTTTTTGGTATTCAACAAGAGGTTCAGAGGGTTGAGATAACAATAGATTGGATCAGAATACTTTGGAGATAATTTACAGTTATCATATTTAAGAGTTGCTAGCCACAGTCTTGTCTGGTTTGCTCCTAATATTGTGCTATGTGATCCTGTTTTATGTGATCCATGCCACGTTCTCCCTTTTGCAATAAATAGATTGTTAAAGGCTGTTTTTTTTTTTTTTGTTTTGTTTTGTTTTGTTTTGTTTTGTTTTTCAGTACATTATGCTGTAACGCACTGGCCTTGAGCCTAATCTGGTATTTGGGCCATGTATTGCTATCAGCTCTGTTCTTAAGGAACTATCTCTTGGAGAATATTAACAACTACACTCTTTTTTTTTTTTCTCCTCTGGAAGTCAATAGGTGGAGGATATCAGGAATGGTACCTCCTCCTCTCTTCTTTATAGGCTAATTACAATAGATTCTGAACATTTTGAACATCATAACCAACATACCTATTGCTAGGAAAACTGAGCATGTCACTCACCAGTATAGACAATCATTTGGAATGTCACAATAAAACTTAGTTAATATTACAAAGATGAGGGTGGAGACACTGGCCACAGCAGGTGTTAATTCAATTAACTTTTTTTTTTTTTTTTTGAAAAAATTGAACTTATTTGTATGAACTTTTTTCTTCCCCCAGTGACTATATGGGGATTTTATTGCCTGCGTATTTTATTGTATAAGTGCCATGCAAAAGTAAGTCAACTCAGCCTAAAGCTTTCTGAATGAAGGGATTTTTCATTTGCCTTTCTTTTTTTTATTGTTGCACTTTAGATCTTTAAAATGCTTCACTACACAATAGAGGTTTGATAGCATCATAAACATCTGCAGAGTAGGGCATGTTGCATGCTTCAACAAGTAGCATGGAGAAGAGTTCTCATGGAGAACACTGTAGAGTTCACCAGTTGGCTAAAGACAGAGTTCAGTAACCCGTACATTCCTTGAGGAATACATTTTAGAAACTGATGAACTATTCTATAAATGTTGAGGTGAGAGTGGAGAAGAAAGGGTCATCTTTTCTAATGCTCTTCATGCTGTTTTCCCACTGAGATTGCATTTGATTACTTGGATTGCTCATTGTTAGCCAATGGATTGAAACACGGGTGAGGTCACAGTTTCAAATAGTATATAGATCGAGGCTTGTCATTCAGGAACTGGAAAAAAATGGGTTGTAAAGTGCTACAAAGTATGTGTGAAGAAAACAATAACTGCATGTTTGCTTTTTTGCTCTAATATCAATGAAGTGGACTTTTGGGGTGGGAGGGAGGAAGAGTAGCAGTGCAATACAAGTGGAACCAACTAATAGTATATAATAAGTCAAAAGTCAAAAAAAAAAAAAAAAAAGCAAATACTGCATACAATTCTTAACCTATGTTTTAATATTTTTTCTGGATTACTATTCTGAGAGAGGGATTTAGGGTCTCCGACCAATAGGGCTTTTCATCAATCTTATGACTAATCTCCATCCTATAGACTTTCTTGATCAGCTCACCATACTGGGTTTACGTGGAAAGGTTTTGGTAGCAGGGAAGCTGCAGGGATGGCCTCTGGGAGCAGAGCCCAGCAACTGCCCCAGTCAGATCAGAGCCAGGTCCAGCCAGCTCCAAAGGGTACCCACTGCTGCCACCATTGGACAGAGCCGAGCTACTGAGTGACGCTGGCTGTGCCTCTGGGAGAGCTGAGTTAAGGAACAGAAAAAAAAAAAAAAAAAAAAAAAGCCTCTTGGAGAGAGGATTGAGAAAAACAACCCTGCAGCCCCCAAGGTCAGAGCTGCAGGAGGGCAGGAGGTGCTCCAGGCAGGCAGCAGCAGTTCCCCTGCAGCCTGTGGAGAGGCCCCTGGTGGAGCAGGCTGTCCCCCTGCAGCCCATGGGTCCCACACGGAGCAGATCTCCACGCTGCAGCCCGTGGAGGAGCCCCCGGTGGAGCAGGTGGATGTGGCCTGGAGGAGGCTGCGGCCCATGGAGAGCCCCCGCAGGAGCAGGCCCCGGGCCGGAGCTGCAGCCTGTGGAGAGAAGCCCACGCAGGAGCAGGGGTCTGGGGGGAGCTGCCGCCCGTGGGGGACCCGTGCTGGAGCAGTTTGCTGCTGGGGGATGGACCCCGTGGTACGGAGCTGTGTGGGAGCAGTTCTTAAAGAGCTGCTGCCTGTGGGCAGCCCCCACAGACTCAGCTGGGGAAGGATGGCATCCCGTGGGAGGGACTCCACGGGGAGCAGGGGCAGGGAGGGACCATGAGGGAGCCCCGGAGACAAAGTTTTAGGGACTGACCACAGTCCCCATTCCCTTTCCCCTATGGCTGCTCAGAGGGAGAAGGTAGGTTGTGGAGGGGACAACATGTTTTTAGTGTTTTTTGTTTTTATTTACACCTTTGATTTTCTCTGCAAATGTTTTTGTACCAATGGATATTGTCTTTTCTCTTTCCACAAACCTCTACAGTCCTTCCTTTCTTTTTCCAACCCCTAACTGTGTCATGTTGGATTCCATGACCGATATGATTTTCCCATGCCCTGAATTCCTTCTTTCTGTATATGGTAATTTCCATCATTCCAAGCCAATTAACAAACTAGAAAAATAAATAAATAAATAAAATCTGAAGGTTTTCAATTGTACGAAACTCCTAGCTTTCCCTAAATATAATATCCACTGATTTTAGTCAGCAGCGTGGGTCCCTGCCAGAAATGGTAACTTCCCATTCAGCTTTTTGTATTTAGCAATTAAAAAATAAAAAAAAATAAAAAAATAAAAGCAAACAAATGAAATATTTAAAATACTTTTAATTTTATAATGTTAATAGATATCTTTTTATATAGGCATAGTAATGTGAGGTGATTTGTTGTATGCAGAATACTAGTCTATATAACCTGGAGTCCTGTTCCAGGTGACTTGAAATGTCATTTCTCTGACCATCAGTGTGTCATAAAAGAATACATGAACAGAC
Source organism: Oxyura jamaicensis (assembly GCF_011077185.1). Classification (NCBI taxonomy): domain Eukaryota; kingdom Metazoa; phylum Chordata; class Aves; order Anseriformes; family Anatidae; genus Oxyura; species Oxyura jamaicensis. The sequence continues at coordinate 132,127,146 of NC_048893.1, forward strand.
TGATCTTTCCCCTCTTAATATTTCTCACAGTTCGTAGTTTAGATCCTGCCTGAGCCAGAAATTGTTCAGTCTACTTACTTAATAGTTACATATCTTCTAATTTGCCTAATCCCTTTTTGTAACTGTTTTGGTTCCCACAGAATTGTATTGCAAGGAAGTCTGCAATTAAATTATGAATTGTATGAAAAAAAAAAAAAAAATCTGCTTGGTATTTGTATTGAATCTGCTATCCAAGAAATATGCAGTGCACCAAGCTACTCCTATGTGAACAATTCCTTACTAACAATGTCTGTTGTACTATTCATGGTGCTTTAACCTTCCTCCTGTTTTCTATGCTGAGAAAGGCTCTACAATTGTCACAGTAGATGTGATCAGCATATTTCTCTCTTTTATTCCTTTTCACATTTTGTTGCGTCTTCTCAAGGACCACATACAATGGGGAAGGAAATGGTATACCATGCATTTATACAGGAGCAGCATTTTCTATTTATCTGTTCCTTTCCTAATAACATCTCATAATCTGTTAGGCATTTTGACTGCCATGCAACGCTAAGCTGATGTTTTCAGAGATCTGACAGCGGCATAATAACTGAGAATACATCACTGCATAGATCTACTTAGAATGCATTTATTCAAGTACACTTCTTAACACTGAATGTTGTCTGTTCATTTTGCTACTCAATATCACAAGATTTTTCTAAAAATCTTCAGTCAGCTTTAAATTTGACTATCCTGAATAATACCTTATCCTTTGTAAGATTTTTCATCACTCCATAGGCTCACTCTACCAGGGCATTTATCAATGGATTGAACTGCTCTTGTGCAGATTTTACAAACCCTCTTAGCTAGTATGTAACACAGAGTTGCATTGTCTTGATTTTACTTATGACAAGGGAGCTACATTTGGTGATCAAAATCTATTACAGAAAAGGTACCTTATTACTCACAAGAAGTCTTCACATTTACTACTGTAAATATAATCCTCTAATGTATTCATATATGCTGTTAGTAAGCTGGAACTCTGTAGTCTCTCAAAATGTCCAGGGAAAAGACACTATTAAAACATAATACAAAAGCATAAATATATTTCAATGTTGTGAATATTATGCATATAATGTGATTATCGTACACCTTTGAAAAGGAGATTCTCTGTAATCATAATCAAATATAAAAAATGTTGTCTTCATTTATGGCAAACTAACTGTAAATCTCTCTGAGCCTGAGTCAAGGCTTGTTCTGGTTTAATCATTTTAATTGCAGTGAGTTGGTTTAGATTCAGGTTTTCTGTGTCAGGCTTCTGAACATAAGACCCAAAGCAAACATTCTGATGTTGTTGCAGGCTATAGAATAGTACATGGTCCTTCCAGTCATGGTGAAAGAGATGACAACCTGCTTATATTTATTTACACAATTTCAGACTTCTTTCTGAGTTTCTTGGTAAGATTTGCAAATGTGTGATTTTTTTATTTTATTTTTATTTTATTTTTTTCCCAATCAGTAGTGGAACTATGAAAATCCAGAACAGTTTCAGCTGTTCAATGTAGTATTACTATAAAATCTAACTGTTTTGCCTCTGGAACATTTAGTAAATTCATAGGTCTGTTTTGCATACCATCCCTCTCTACCACCTGCCTCTCTATTTTGTAAAAGTTGTCAACGTCCCCAGGCTATTCGGTACCTAGAATTGAAATGTCTCACTTAGGAAAATTTTAAAGAAAACCATGTCAGTTATTCTGAAATTAATATTCTTTTTGCCTGCTTGGAAAAAGTCATTAAGTTAACCAATATTCATAAATGTCTGAACTACAACTGCTTTTTAAGCCAGTAAGTTGTTTAATTGACAAAATTGTACCAATACCCCTTTCAGAGTCAGTATACTAGTCCTTGCTCATTTATGTGCAAAAGTGTTCTCAAATTACTAAATGACACAGAATAAGAGTTCTGCAGATTGGATTCATTTCATCTAACAAACTGGTGAAAATCAGGACCCATTTCACTGGAACCAGTGGAGCTAGATTTGATTGCTATAATATCTTGATAAATAAAATAAAAATAAATAAATAATAAAATTAAAGATTGAAATCTTTCTTTACCGCCTCAGATTTAGGTTTACATTAGAGTATTGCAACCCCATTAGCCATAATGGGATTGTACAAGAGTAGTTCATAGCAGAAATTTATCTAGCATATCAATGATCCATTAAGGATAAATGCTTTAAAATGCTAAAATGCTGTACAGTCTTCCTATTTGAAACACAATAATGTGTGATGCTATTTACCTTCTTGAAGTTAAATTTTAATAATCTCTTACTGTTCCAGCAGTACATTGTATCCTTGCAAGCTTGAATCCATTTACCTTACAGCTGTGCTGCATCAGTCTTTTCTGGTATATTCTTTGTAGCATGCCAAATTACACCACTTTGTTTATCACTGCTCTAGAAGGCAGCAAAAGTGTGCAAATCATAATTTTCCCTTTTTCTGAACAGTTAAGGAAGATGAGTAGTTTTCCGCTGTTTAGTGGCAGGAGCAATGGTCTCAGAGTTTTAATGCTTTCTAAGAAATGTAAAATCAGAAGCTCCATGCATGCTTTCAAAGAAACTACAGTGCTTCCATCACGCTGAAGAAAAAAAAAAAAAAAAAAAAAAAGAGAGAAAAAAAAAGAGAGAAAAGAGAATAAATACATTAATTGTAAATCTGAAACAGTGGTGTGTATCAAACAGCCAAAGTTTGCTTTGTGCCCTATTCTTTTCCTTTTCTCTGTTTTGTTTTTCTTATCATCCTTTTATTAGTGCAGAATAAAAGGTGGTGTTTCCTTCAGGGTACTTCAATTACAAGAGAAATCAAGCATGAAAAAGACAGTTACAATCTGATAAAATACTTATTAAACTGAGGGGCCATATCATATGATGTTATCTCTTGGCACTTGAACTTTCTCATCCTGAAACCAAGACTTGGCAGTAATCCTTATTATTAAGACTATCAAGAATGATACTAAAATTCACAGCTCCTGGTTTCTTCTACTGGGATTTTAGACTGTTTTTCAACAGAAATTACCTGGATTGTTTGGGGGCTATAGATAGATATTTCATATGGGGAGGAAAATGTGTAATATAAAAATGGAGGGGAAAGAAAAATGACATCTAAACAGAATAAGATATTTACAGGCTAAGAAATAAATATGTAATAGGATATGCAAAGATAACAGTCATTCCAATCTGAAAAGTGCAGTGAGATGAAATGCTTAGAACTCCATAGATTTCTTAGTAAACATTTGACAAAAATCTCAGAACAATGCAGTTTTGAATAATGAAAAAAAAAAAAAAAAAAAAAAAAAAGAAAAGGCTTAATCCTCTATTTTCTCAGATTTTTATCAAACAAACAAACAAAAAAAAAAACTTGTACTATGCCATTCATTGTGCTGATTATTTTCTCTGGTCTTTATTTCAAGACTAGTATATGCCGTTGTTCTCAGTTCAGGTTGTAAAGATGTTTTTAAGTATTCTGTTCAAGTTCAGAGATCATACTCCTGCTGATGTTATTTGCTATTTCAGGGGCCAAATAACTGATCCATATTTAAAATTCCAATTACGTTTAATGTGAACTCTACCAGTGATGGGCTGGCCTGGTAATTTTTTTAAAGTGACTAAGGATGTCTCACAATTCAGTAATATGTAAACCTCAATTTAAGTTGGATATTGTTCTTACCAAGTTTACATCATTCAGGTTAATAATATTTATGCTGGGTTTCCACAGTCCAAGTAAAATCAGAAGAATAATTTAAATGAAATATTTCATATGTTCAGGAAAGGGATTAGAGAACAGTACAATCTTGCTGAAATTAAGTAAAACAAAAACTTTCCATGACCTTTCCAAAGCAATTTTCTGTCATTTATTTTGGGCTTTAGAATATGGCAGAGAGGTGTTTTACAACAGATATCTCTGCCTAAATCTGACTATTTTAATTATTTGAAAATGTATTTGCACATTTGACAGAGATTTATCAATCTGCAGCTATATTCTCTGTTTAGAATGTGATAGCTGATAAGAAAATGGCTATCTGTCAATAGCCATTGGTGAAATAAGATTAATGAAGTGACCTGATATCTTAAAGTCTCCATTGCATTTTTATTTACATTTAAAGATGCCCAAGATTATAAAGATTGCTTAGACAGATCATTCTCCAGTACTCAACATTCCTTCTATTTCACTGCTGTGACAAAGTCATTCAGTGTGAGGTATAGCTGCATGGCACCTGTCTAGATTTGAGCACAGTATTCAGTACCAGATCATATCACCCACATCTTATATTATTCTTGGGGAAAACACGATTGTTTACTGTAAAAGCTGATGTTCTATTCATGCCCTTTATTTGTCTTTGATAGATTCTTCTGTTAAACCAGACTTTAACTCTTTCATGCTCTCAATTAATTCACATATTTTGAAGAATATGTGAAAAACAGAAACCATAATGAACACTTCTTCTCTTCATATGATATTTTTCTACAAGTCCTGCTGGCTAGCAATGGTAGATTCTGTGTTTATTTAAGACAAATATATGGTAGACTTAAGAGATGGTTCTTCTAAACTGTATTTCTGTTAAGAAATACAGTTTAGAATTCTCTTATTTTAGAATTTATTTAGAATTCTCTTATTTTCTGTGCATCATCTTTCACTCCAGTGTTCCTTCAACACTGTTCGATGTCTGCTTTTAGAAATACATGTTTGTGAATTAGGTGAAGCAAACTCCAAGATACGTTTTCAGTATTTGCAGAATACCACAGTCAAAGAATGAGGCAGGTTTATCTTGAAAATAACCCTGGACTGCTCCACTAAGTACTGAAAGCAGAGGCTGTTGAACATCCAGCAGTTAGAAAGCCTACTCTTAAATATTAAAAGTCAGTCCAGAAGGAACAATGAAAAGAAAGATTTTCACGGAGACCTGGGATATTGGAGGAAGTGAGAGAAGTGAGGAAATAAGGGACAGAAAGGGAGAAGGAGGGAGAAAGATAGAGGGAAAGAAGTGGAAATTGGTATGGGAAGAGGACTAAAAACATTCTATGAGTGAGAAGGAGACTATAGGAAAAAAAGATGCAAATAAAAAATATGGTAAATACCTTTGGGGAAAATACTGCAGGAAACTATAGTCTATTATCTGATGTATTTAATAGCATGCATATTGGATGCTATTATGACAGACATTTTCTAGTAAATATATATATATGTAAAACCACTGAGTAATATGTTCTGTCCAATGTAATTCTTTGCTTTTCCTTGTGATCTCTGTTTAATTTTTTAAAATTTCTCTGATAATATCAGAACACCTATTGGATGTCATGTCATTCATAGCCTGAATATGTGAAACTAAAGTTTCAAAGTTATGAGATTCAACATTTCACATAGAAGGCTTTATTTGGTCATTCTACTATTCCCAATTTACTTTAAACAGTATACAGCTGTGAATATAGGGTAGTATCACTAAAGCCATCAACATATGTAAGATGACTTTTTGAAATGCAATGTGTACATTGGGGCACTTCAGCTAGATAACATTATTACATATTCTTTTTATAAAGCATATATATACATAGCATATATATACATATGCTTTGTAAAAACACCCACTCACACATATTAAGGACCTAATCCTTTTTTAATGTATGTGCTTCATTACGAGTTAGTTCAATGAAATCAAAGGATTTGTATCAATACAATCAAGATATGGATTGAAACTTTTATATCCAGTTTGAGATCTATATTCAGAAAAATATTTATGCAATTTTGGAAAAGTAGGTAGAAAGCAGCTTTGCAGAAAAGGACCTGGGAGGCCTTGGCAGACATCAAGTTGAAAGTGAGTCGGCAGTGTGCCCTTGCAACTTAGAAGTTTCCTTGGCTGCATCAGGCTCAGTATTGCCAGCAGGTCAAGAGAGGTTATCCTTCTCCTCTACGCACTGGTGAGGCTGCAATAGGAGTATAAGAGAGACTTATACTGGAACATACTGGAAAGAGGCCAACAAAAGGCCACATAGAAGATTAAGGGACTGGAGCACCTTCCCTGTGAGGAAAGTCTGAAGGAGTTGGGACTCTTCAGCCTACAGAAGGAAAGGCTCAGGGGACATCTTATCAATGTTTGTAACTATCTAAAGGGAGGGTGCCTGGAGGACTGAGCCTCTTTTCAGGGGATGTCCAAGGACAGGACGAGAGGCAATGGGCACAAGCTGAAACACAGGCGGTTTGGTCTGAACATCAGGAAACACATCTTTATTGTGTGGGTGATGGAGTACGGGTGAAGGTTGCCCCGAGAGTTTGTGCAGTTTGCTTCCCTGAAAACCTTCAAAAGCCACCTGGATGTGGTCCTGGTCACCTGGCTCTGGGTGGCCCTGCTTGAGCAGGGTTGCTGGACCAGATGTCCTCCAGAGGTCCCTTGCAATCTCAACGTTTCTCTGATTCTGTGAATATTCTATGTAGTTAAAGCCTAAGTTAAAAATCCACTGATAATTGTACTAACAATAGATCACCCTTTGGCATGAATAGGATTACCTCCTCTACTGTTCTCTTCATAAATAGGTCTTGAGAGACTCCAGACCCTTCATAACTCATCTCACGGGGATATTCTCTTCATCAAGGGAGTTGAACCAGATGTACTCCAGAGGTCTCCTCCACTTCAACCACTCTGTGATCCTGTGAGTCTGTGAATCTGGTCTGTTTCTGAGAGGAACTAGATATAATGAATTAATATTAAATAATTTTTCATAGATGGTAACTTTTCAGTACAACAGAGTTTCTCATATTATCCAATTTAGAAAACAATATTTTGGGGAATCTGAAGGAAGACGGGAGACTACTTTTGATCATTTATGTTATTACATTGTCTTTTTTAGGTCTTAAAGTGAAGGTACAATATTTTGATCAAAATATAATACCTTGGTTTACTGTCATACTTCACAAATGGCTTGTATTGTTTTTTAATAGTTTGTTCGTTTTCTAGAAAGTTAGCTCCACATATAAAATAAACCTGCAGATGTAAACAAATCCAACTGTGAATCCTATTGATCGAAGAGTTCAATGTTATTTTTTTTCACCAAAAGATATATGTTCCAGTTTTCTTTGTGAACAACATTCACACTAGACAGAAATGAACTGTTTTTTCCTTGCTTACCCGATTCACAGCTCTCTGTTCTCAATAAAATAAATAAATAAATAAAGCTTATTAATATTTCATATATATAGCAGCCTACTGCATTCAAATTAGCACAGGATTGTGAGGCTATATTTCCCAGTATTTTCTTGAATTTTACGACCAGATACTAATAAAGGAAAAATATGCATATATATTTCTCAAATGCTCTTATAATGCTTGCTGTTTGGTTCTTTAAAATGTTAAATGGGTGTACAGCGAGGAAATATAATTTCTATTTAATTAAATAATAAGTACTGAAAGGAGCCCATTGTGTCTGAAACAGAGCACAGGAGCTGAGAACTGACTCATAAGTCTCATTCTGTTTTCCCCCAAATATATTTTCTTTAACCTGTTTAACTGAAGTCTATAGTTGGATTTTGGAGATCTGGCAAAATCATGTGTCTTTTGAAATCAGAACAATCATTTCCTCAGAAGCTTGTAGTCAGCCTCTGGCATGCTACTTAGTGTAAGAAAAGTGAAGTCGATCAGAAACAGTTGCAACAAGTACACCCTCATATTTTTTGAAGGCATCGGACCTGTATGTAACTGACAGTTTTAATCCAAGGTTTATCACCAAGAAGTTTATCATTTAAGAGAGTCACACCTAGAGCATAAATAACTGCTCATGAGGTTTGATATATGTAAAAGCATCTTGTTCTGCTTATTCAAACATGGGTTTTATAATTTTAAGGAGATTAATGTTTATATTTTACTGTACCATTTTATTAATGAAGGTTGCTTCTGCAGAATATGACGTGCAGAAACACCCAAGCTACATTTGGTAGCATGATGCACCATGAGAATTATTTTAGGTTACATTCTAGCCTGACAGAAAACAATGTTCTGTTTTATCATGTAAACTGACCTAGAAAAGTCAGTCACAATCTACCCATTTGTTGTGCTTGCTGTGCATAGCCGTGATTAGAGCCACCACATCTGAACATCCCTGGAAACTTGGTATTCTTCCTGCTTTTGGCAGTTCACACAGCTACTTTGCTTTCAGATTGTATGAAACAGATCTCTTGTTAATTTTTTTTTGTCTATTGCAGGAATGTGAATAAAAATAACATGCTTTGTATGTTTGCAGCACCTTATTGTGCCAGCATCACTATCTTGTACACATTACTAATCCATACGTAACACTGTGAATTAGAGAATGAATACATAAATGCAGAGATCATGATTTTCTTGTAAGATTCCTGTGGTGGAACTTTGCTGGGCATGACAAAATTGTTACCTCTATCATCTTCTCTCTATCAGCTTCAGAAGTCTTCAACTAGAAATCTTCAATCTCCATAGTGCTTCAATTATAATTATTAAGTAACCTTGCCACTACAAGCCCTTACTAGTGTCACAGAGTGAAGGCTATGATCTGTATACTTTATCTGTTCCACGTGCATATTTAATGGAGCAATTAAAACAAGCTATTAAGCAGTGTATTGTCCAGTGCCCAACCTTCACATAAATACTTTCCCTTGTCAACACAGTCAACTTTAATACAGCAGGGATCAGTCAACTGTATTTAAATGTGTCCTGTCTCTGCAAAATGACTAAGTAGCATATGATAAAGATACTATTTTCAGTCTGTGGTTCCATGACATATTAAGATCAATGGAATGCAATGAACCACCATACAAAGACAATGAAGAAAGGGATAATTAGCAGAAATAAGCTTATAGTGTTCTAAAAGGTTACATAAATCAATAAAGTCTCTGAAAGATATAAAATCTTTTTCTCTCAGCCCTCTTCCAACCTTTTTTTTTTTTTTTTCTTCAAATTGCACAATACAATTAAGATAAATCAATTTTCTACCCAAAATAGAAAGAAAATTGTATCAGTTCTAGTGGCATTTCAGAAGAGCTTCTCAGAACAGGAATATAGCATTTACAATATAGTATATATCATTAGAATTGCTGTGCAGAATGACTTCACAATAATTTGAAGAATAAACAGCTGTTTATTTCTGTGCTACCATTCCAGCTGCTTTAAACAATTTTGTGATAATGGATTATTAATTACACTGTACTTGCATGTCATTTGACATGAAGAAAATGTTTATATTGCTAAAAGATTTGTGTATACAAGCGGTTATGCAAACCAAGTACTTTAGAACTGGAAGTCCCAGTCATTTAATGAACATTAAAATAGAATAATAAATACATAAAATAATATAATAATGAAATGAAATGAAATAAAATAAAATAAAATGAGAGTAAATTACACATAGGCAGACCCAAAATGATATATAGGCTGCGGTTCACCTCCAGTAGTATTATAGATCTTCAACCTCTTCTATGTTAGCTTTAAGCATATCCTTTTCCAAGGAGGCTGTTCCATTAAGCTATTGTTCAGGATTTGGAATAAACTAAAGAGCAAAAGGAAATGAGACCTTATTTCCTGTAAATGAGACTGTATTTCATGTTCTCACAGGGCACTGATTGCTTCTGCCATAATCCACCAGCTGTTTCCGAAGTCCTAACTCAATAAAATAAATTAAATATATATATATTCCAAGAAGTTTAGTCTGCCTATGCATTGTATGCTGCATACTCTAAGGAGACTAATTATTACTGAAACTTTTTTTTTTTTTTTTGAGGAAAAAGAACAGCTTGAAACAGGGATAAAAGGCAGAATATTTTATCATGACTGGCAAGCTTTGCCAAAAATAAAAGATACTGATAGCTAATATATGAGAGTTTTTAATGAAAAGCATTAGGTGACCTTAATATAAGTGTCACTATCACTTAGTTGCTAGACGGAGAGCTGAAGCAGTAGTGAATTGTCAGAATTCATTTTAGTCTGAAAACTAATTTCAAATAGAACTTGTTTGAGATTCCTTTGGGATCACCTTCCATGAACAGTTAATCTTAACTAGTCAAAATACATGAATGTAAGACCTAATTCTCCTCTCATTTATATCATCCTTGTGATTTAGCTTCACAGAAAATCATCCTAGTCTAACACAGGAGAAACGGGAAAATCAAATTCATAATCAGACCATGTGTATGGATGTTAAACATCTGTTTGTACCCTTTATGAGTAACATTTTATATTATTATGTTAGTGTTATTGGGATCTTTTCAATGAATCCACCTGTACATGCTTATGCCTAGTCATGAGGAATCTCTTCCTTTCCTGAGGTAATATGTTGTAAATTAGCAGGAATCCAATGTGTAGTCAGGCATTGGAATGAATTGCCCTGGGAGGTGGTGGGGTCACCATCCCTGGGAGTGTTTAAGGAAAGGTTGAAGGTTGGACCTGGAGCTTAGAGACATGGTTTAGTGGGTGATATTGGTAGTAGGGTGATGGTTGGACCAGATGATCTTGAAGGCCTTTTCCAACCTTAATGATTCTAAGAACTAGTCAGCCAGTGCTTTCTGGTCCTGCATTTCCACTGTCTGCTCCAATTCATTCAGTTACAACTGGTCTTCAGGTGAAAATTCTCCAGGCACTGGCTTCTAAACCCATTTGTGTCTGTCTTTGTTTTTGTTTTGTTTCTTTTTTTTTCTTCTCTAAATTTCATTTTAGCTCTTCAAAACAAGGATACGTGTATTAATACAATCCAGAGGAAAAAACTTCCAATTCAAGTACATAAGGATTTTTTCTTGCCCTTTTCCAGAAAATGTTTCATTTCATCAAACTGTCATGGTGAAAGCTAAAGACACATTGCACCAGAGCTGAAAAAATATTTTTTATACAAATACTAAAAATGTTATTTCCACCTCCATATCTGCCTCAAGTTCTTTCACTTCTAATTTTTTGAACTCATGCCAAGACTGGCCAAGCAGCTAATATCTCAAGCACTGAAAAGCACACTATTCTGTACCAAAATCAATATTTAAAAAGTGGAGAGGAAAGAGAGATAAAGGCACTTTTGAATAATCAGAAAACACAATATCATGAGCAGCTCGCCAAAACAGAAAGGGGTTATTACTGACTGTTAAGCTTTAATGTGTAAAATACTCCCTACACAAAGCCATATTCAGTGGCAGAAGCAGGTTTCCAGTTCCAAATACTTCTATAAATCAACTAAATCCTATGAACTGCTGGAATGTTAATGGGGAAGTTGACATGAATTATTGTCTAACAGGAATACTGAATCCTTAAATGAACTGTACACTCACATTTTTTAATGACAGAAAGCTGAAGCCAGGCATAATAAAAATAATTGAAAGGAGTTTTTGAATGCATTAATCTAGATGAGAAGTGCTTTAAAGAACAAGTGAAGCAGAAAAACAGCCAGAATGTATACAGCATTTACTTGTAGACATCATTTACTTCTGATATTAGCAGTTACCATTAGTAAAATGTGGAAAAGTAGAAGAAAAAATCTTGTAAAATATTTTTAATATGTGGCAATTAAGGAAGAAAATCATGAAACTACTGCTTTGTATCAGACTTTAGTGGTAATCACATTCTGTCACAGCTGAGTCAGTCATATAGAAATAAGCGAGGGGAAGAAATGACCAAATGCCAAAAGGGGGGTACTGGCAAACCACTAGGCTTCCTGAAAGATAGCTACAAAGTAACTACCTACAAGAGACTGCAAGAAAAATGTGAAAAGTGAGTCTGGCCTTTGATCACTGAAAGGAATATTGAGGACTTTCTTAGTTCAGAAGCACCAGCATAAGAGATCCTTTATAGATTGCTACTGTCACCAGTTGTAAAATCACTGATGACCACACTGAAAACAAAGAACCAATGATACTGTTCAAGACCAGAAAGATCATCTAACAAGCCAAGAATCATTGAACATTGCAAGAGTACCTGGATTTCAGGACTTAAATACCTACATTGTATGTTGTTTTCAAAGCAGTTCAGATCTTTGCAGGCTCAGTGGAGAAGCTGTTGAGAAGCCATACTATAGCAAAAGGGCCTACTCCATGTGCTCAGATACTTGTGTGTATGTATGTATATATATACTTTTCTATATCTTAAATTTGTCCTGCCTAGAAGACATTGTCAAGGGCAAGATTTCCTTTGAAAATTTATACATTTCTTCTTTTATTTTTGCTCTATGAATAGCTTAAACCTCAGTGGCTCTTAGTCTTTTTGTTCTTAGAATAGCTGGTAGCTATATTATGAGAAAATCAGAATGTCAATATGTGTATTTCTTAGAAGCATTCCTGCCAGACATGATTTCTAATATAAGGCCAGTATGCTCTTAAAATAGAAATCTCCTCAAGCTCTGCCAAATCTGAATAAGTGAATTGTTCAATTCACTTATTTCTAGGCTGACCTGAGAAAGTAAGATATTTTAAGAGTGGCAAGGAAGGAACAAAAATTGTAAAAGTCCTCTAAAAACCCCTGTGATTCTACAGCAGAGTATTGTAGGCTTATAGCACTTCACATCAGAGCTTTATTAAAATTACATTAAACTAACAGGATTTTTTAAAAATATTATAAATTTTTATATATATACATATATGACCAACAGACAAGTTAGTCTCAGAGTTAAAATTAAAAACTGAGAATAGAAGTCAGGAAGTGCATCTGATACTGGGGAAGAACAAGAGAAGAAATGAAGTAAAAGGAAGTCAGAAAACCTGAAAGGGTTAGTAACTAGTCCAAAGTTAGTAGAGCTTAGTCCAAAGCAAAGTTAGTAGAGCTAGTCCAAAGCATTAATAAGATGTGAAACAAGTAGGGTGTCTCATGGTTCTAAAGGAGACTAAAGGGAAGATGGAGCTCTCTCTGTTACAGGAGCAGCATAGAAGAAAAGCCTTTTTTATATGTTACTAGAACACAACAGAGTATTCTTTTAGAAGTAATGGTGTTAAACCCATACAACAACAAAATGGAAAAGGCAAAGTTTAAAGCAAGAAGTAATAATTCCCACTGAACCTAATGGAAAAACAGTAGTTGAAGGATTAGACACAGAGGGGTCTTTCATGAAAGGTCTACACACCCAAAAGCTGTCTGTTTTTCATTGCTATATCAACTGTAAAATATGCTACATTTCCCTACAGACTTTATCTTTGTAGTATTCTTTTACGAACATCATTGAATATGTATGCTTGAAAATATTCATGTACAACTATCAATTCTTCAGACACATCTTTAACAACAGTACATCAATGTTTGTGTTATTGAGAGTGTCCCTAACGATTATGTTAACTTGTTGGTTGGTTGGTTGTGTTTGTTGCTGTTGTTGTTTTTAATCAAAAGTGAGTGACTGTTATAAAAAAAAAAAAAAAAAAAAAAAAAAAAAAACACTGTTTTTCAAGGCCTAATGTGATCTGTAACTTTATTCCTAAGGTACTTGGAATATTTTTAGATAAATCAAGGAATTTCAGAAATTCTTAGAAAGTGCTCATCAAAATGCATCTCTTAAACTCACTTTGCTGAAATGTTTCATCACTGGCTGTGCGTATTATTATTTAATATCCCAAACTGTAACAAATTCTGAAACAATGTTTGGCAGAGAGAAAGAAGGTTAAATATTAATTGTAAATAACTCAGCTTAATAACCATTTTCCAGGTTTTTATTTACATATGCGGGTTATGAACAACAGTTTTAAAGCAAAGAATCACCTATCTCTCTTCAAATATTACCTCAGACAATATCTAACCATCTTTTCTCAATTAGCAGTTCAAATATATCACAGAAAATGAACATTTAAAAACTTTTCTAGTTTATAGGCTGTACTGCTCACCAGCTGAGATAGACAACTGGGTGTACATTAAAATGTTTAGTTGAAAGATATGCTGAAGTATGCTAAATTGTTATTGCAAATTTGCCATTTTGAAAAACAATTGGAACACAGAATTGCCAGTGGAAACCTTTTGGTTCTTCTACTCTGGCAATTACTGCCATAAGCAAAGACAGATATGTTTGTTTCTGCCTTCATCTGCTGCTTGGAAATCTGTTTCTGTTTTTACTCACATATTTATAGATCTTTAGCTAAGTAGTTATTCCGAGTTTCCATAGTGATAACTGAAATATGTATTAACACTAAACTTCAAAGCATATTTACTGCTGGCATTGCTTCATAAATTACTTTTTCAAGTGCAGCTTCTCAAAGCGTACCCTCAGTTCAGCTCCCCACTTGATTTGTGATAGATACTTTTGATATAGCTGTATTTATCTAGAAAAGACATTATTTTCTTTACAAGATTCAGTACATAGAGTGTACTTTTTTTTTTTTTTTTTTTTCTTTTTTTAATCTTTACTATCATATGGCCTGAAGAGATGAAGAGATGAAGCTTCTGAATTCAGGATATCTTTGAAATAAAAACGGACTTAAATTGGCCTTATCTTCAATTAAGATTTCATTAAGTGAAGCACCATTAATAAAATAGGCAGTATAAAATAATACAGATAGCTTATCTGTATTCATAATCATGAGTATTTGTATGAGTAATTTTGTTTTTTTGGTTATCATCAGATTAGAAAATGATCACTCATTCATATGATCTTATTTAATCAGAAAAGCTGAATTTCAGCTCATCAGATATGTCCAATGCATCACTTCTTGAAAAAAAAATAAAAAAATTCTGGCACAACATTTTTCTAAACATTCATGTCTCCCATTGTGCTTGTCTGAAGATTATTCCAGCCTGTTCTGGGATGCCATAATGTCATGGAAAAAGAGGCAACACTAACTCAAAATTAATTTGTATCACCTTCCATCAAAAATAAACTTTGTGTATTGCTTGTTTTGTTTTGTTTTTAATAAGTGTTTGAATGTCAAACACATTTAGAGACAAAGATAAATGTTTTCAGGAAATATCTGAAGGAATGACTAAACAAATTTCCTCTTCATTTCTGTTAATTTCTTCTATAAATGTAACTGAATTAGATATTATTGGATGAAAATCTTTCACTGTTTATGTCAAACATATCCATGGCTGGATTCTGTTCTGTACTAAACAGCACTGTCATGCATATAAACACAAGGTGACAAGTAATGACAAAGCCTAGACAGCGACTTGAGCCTGAATTAATGGAAGTGCTTGCCTGGCTACTCTTTTACCATGTTTGCAAGCAGACGTGCTTTAATCTCTAATTTGCCTACTTGGTCTGCTTTTGACTTAAAGAAGGAAGTGCTTACATTTGACAAATTGCACTCTCTATTTGGGTGTTTTGGAAATCTAAAGGAGTAGAAAGCAGTCTCATTAACTGCAACTGCCTGTTGTGTGCCATAATCCTGTCGTCCTCATAATCCTTCTTGTCCTCTATAATCATCATACCTATGCTCTCATGGCAACAAGTATGAAACAATACTCTCCAACTGGTATCTCAGCAAGCCAATATCTCCAAGTTACAACTCCTGAGCATCCATTTTCATTATCCTTAACTTAAATAACGTTTTGTATTATCCTAGCCTTTCAGGGTTCACAGCAGTTTAAATGTTTGGGTTCTGAATAATGTCTCTCTCTCCTTCATTGGCTAACAATGGAGACTTCTGCACAAGGAGGATGCCCTCTGCAGTCATGTCTTGTGTTTTATGCAGCTCTGGTCTTCAGTCATCCTCACAAGGACTTAAGGATAAAATGTATGACTCTCCATCTTGTTCCCTGCCATCCATGGTCCTGAAGATTGGAGGCTTTTCCAGCAGAGCTGCATTTAAATACAGGCCTTTGATCCTTGGTTGCACTATGTTGTAGGTATGCCTCTACCTGGCCACAGACCTTGCTGGCCCTGACCTAGTGTGAATAGGATGCAGCCAAGCTGTTCATGATGGCCCAAACTCTGCACAGTGCCTTCACAATTTCAGTGTAAGCAGAAGCTGAGCAAACCTTTTGCTAGCAGTATCCCCTATCTGATGCGGTGACTCCTAGGTCCCACTCCTAGATCAGTAGGAGGCACGAATGTGGAGAAGCAGCTGCTCTCTAGAGATCGCAGCAGCTGGCCCTGGGCCCTGCTGAGCTGGTCATGTGCCATGGGAGTCACTGACCTGCCACAAGCATGCAAAAGCAAGCGCATTGCACCATCACCATCTGCCTTTGAGATGTGTGCCAAAGCAAGACTTAAATGTCTGTTGTATAGTTGTTGTCTGTGACTAGTGCTATCTCAGTGATTTTCCAACACAATTGCCAGGGCTTCACAAAGTAGAGTATAAATGAGATTACTGAGTGAAGCACGTTGCATAAGCTTGCATTTAATCCATAGCTTTTTTCATTCCAGCCCACTCCCTGTGAAACTGTGGAGATTTACTTTCAGTACTGAAAATATAAACTTGAATGTGTTCACACATATGTAGTTGTGTGAGGAGCAATATGCTCCTGTATATTAGCTATTCTCTGATATCTGCCTATTTGTAAACTTTTGCATTCACTGAAACTATGAGGTACATTGCTATTTTCTCATTAATGGACAAGGTACATAAGTTTATTTTTTGATTGCTAAAGGATTGCATGTTTATTGCTGCCAACCTTCAGTAACTTGTTAGCTAGTAACTTTCTACTATGCCTTCAGTCTTCATAAATATTTTGTTCCTTAAAACACCTGCTCTGCTGCAGCATAATTGAAAAAAAAAAAAAAAAAAAAAAAAAAAGTAGAATACAAATTTATTTTTTTTCCTTTTTTTTTTTTTTTTTTTTTTTCTTAAAAATAAAGCTATCAAGAGAGCTGTATGCACTCAGAAACAATATGTATAAGATCTATAGGCAACCTGGAATTCAAATGTTCTTTATGGTTTGACACAGAGAGGGTATTTTAACAGCACACTAGAAAATACTGTGCACAAAAAGAAGGGTGTACAGGATCTGGCAGGGATGGAGTTAACTTTCTTCATAGTTGGCTATATAGTGTTGTATTTTGGATTTTTTGGATAAATCGATGTTGATAATGCACCAATGTTTTAGTTTTCCCTGAGTAGTGCTTGCATAGCATCAAGGTTTTCTCTGTTTCTCATTCTCCCACCCCAGCAAATAGCCTGGAAATGGACAGAAGGAAAAGAGGGGACACAGCCAGGACAGCTCCCACATGAATTGACCAAGGAGATATTCCACACCCTGTAAACACCATACTCAACAATAAAAAAATAAAAATAAAAATGGTGGTTTGGTCTTTCCAAAATAGTCATTTTTGTAAGACTGGCTAGGCGTCAATCTGCTTCTGGGTGAGGTGGTGCCTCTGCATCACTTGTTTTTTTTTTGTTTACTTATCTTTTATTTTTCCTTCACTTATCAGAGATCACTTTGACTCACAAGTTTCCTTGCTTTTGCTCTTCCCGTTCTCTCCCCAGCCCTGCTAGGAGGAGAGTCAGCAAAGAAGTACTTCATTGCTGGCCACAGTCAGCTCACCATAGAGGGATAGTTGCTATTTCTTCTAAACTAACTGAAACACTCTTACTTTTTTTTTTTTTTTTTTTTTTTTTTTTCTATAAATTGACTCAATGACAGGAAGGCAAAGCCAAAACAATGGAAAATAATGGGAAAGCTCATTACCATCTCCCCTTTTTCCGGAGAAGAGTGGACAGTTCATAAAAAGAAGAGAGAGAAATTATTACTTTAACCTGCAATAGTTTTACCTTATTTAAATTATTTTTTTCAAAAGTTCCATGCCTCCAAATATAGGCAACAAACCTGAGTATTTCTTGGAAATTAGAACATTCACCATTTCCTTAACCAACAGTTTTGCTCTCATGATTATAAAGGAACAATTTGCCATTAGACATCCATTTCATTTTCAGTCCTTAATTCACAGTCTTTTTAAGCCTGCAGGTTCAGTAAGGTCAGGCTACTTAGTCTAAGTGAGAGCAGGAAAGTAGAAAATCTCCAGCATTTCTAAAATAAATGCCTGCAAATAAATTAGAGGACAAGATTTCTGCTGAAAATACCTTATTTCAAATAGAGGCAGTTTAGCCAAAATGCTCTGCTATGTAAATGAGTTCCTGAAATAAAAGGAGGTAGTGTTATAAGGGTATATTTTTACTCAGTTATGTTTTATGACAATTTTGTTGTACATTGACATCCAATGACATTCTCCCTCTGATGTACTTCAAAATAAGCTTCACCATTTAGATAATGATCCAGCATCAATGATTTCACAGAAACAACATATGATAACCAAGTAATTGACTTTTATTTAATCAAATTATCAGGACCATATATTTATGTGTTTTTTTGTTTGTTTGTTTGTTTTTTCACTTTTAGTCCCGTTATAGTATGTGCATGTGCATATGTGTGTTTGTGGCAATATGGGGTTTACCCTTAAGCAAGAATGAATTGCCACAATTTATGCATATGTGTCTATTATTTATTTAAGAAACAGAACAGTTTTTTTTTAATTAAGTTCATGGGAAGAAGCAAGTTATTTTCCAGATATGGGTCAGAACAAACATGCTGCAGAGCCTGTCTCACCTCTGGGTAAAATCTTCTATTACTATCTTTTGAAATTATTCAGGGAATCAGTAATAGCCATTATCTATTATTAAAATAATATTCACCAAGTCATAACCAGAGGCATGATCTATATTGTTTTCAAGGAATATGTTGAAAATATATGTCCAATTGATGACAGAAGTCCCAGCAGCAATTTATTCTTACGCTTATTTCAATATAGTATCCTGGGATGATGGAGAGTTTTATAATTAACGGCAGTTATGCTGGACATACTCTGATAAGAAATGATGGGCTTGCCATTTACAAACATCAAATTTTATGAGCTGGAAATGAAATGCAGTCATAACAGGCCAACAGACCAAGAAGTGATATAAGCTGTAATTTCATGATAGTGTATCTTCTGCTAGCAAAGCAAAAATAGTTCCCACGTGAGCTGAATAATGCTATGGGGTTGGCTAAGAAATGACAAAACCATTGCAGTAATTTTCAGCTGGTTTATGGTTATGCACTTCTTATCTAGAAAACAAAAAATAAATAATCGTCTTTTTTTTGTTTGTTATAGATGGAGGAAATATCAATATTCACCAAAATTCCCCTTTCTGTGAAACAAAAAGTTTCACTGAATTTCTGTGGAAAAAAAGTGTAAAAAGAAACAGCAGAGGCTGCTATAGGAACACATTGACAGTGAACAGAAGGAAAGTAATGGAAAAAAAAAAAAAAAAAAAAAAAAACTAGAGATTTTCAGCATTAAGTTTATAGATTTTTTTGAATTTAGTATAAATTATAGAGCAGCAGCACATTTTCTGCTTCCACATTTTCCATTGAAACTGAGGAAAAAATAGTTTATTTTGCCCAGAATGAAAAATAATAATGAGATAATGATGTCCCACATCAAATGTGTTTCATGTGAATAAAAATACAAGAAATAATCAGGAACATTATTTAGCATCACCACATATTACTAGAAAAAAAAAACATACAAGTGTAAATTTGCTCCTCAGTGCTTGCAACCTAAACATTACAAAATGCAGTATTTTCATTTCAAATGGATTGTTACATTAAAAATATCTTTTTCCAAGGTTAACAAATTTTGAATGTCATCAATGTTGTTATGAAGATGAGTATTTTTACATTAAACAAACATTCACAAAAAAAATAGAAATAACCACAGGAAAAAAAAAAAAAAAAAAAAAAAAAGTGCACTCAAAAATGGCCAGATCATCTCTTGAAGTGCTCTTTGCAGCACTTTCTCTGTTGCCTTTTAAGTTCTTACTATAATATGAAACTTAAACTCTTCCAGAAAGCTATTAAGACATCTTGTTTGCCTTAAAATGAGTTATTTATTCCCATGTCCCTGCAGAAAAGTAACATAAGTTCTGAACACACAGTTTTTGCCATACTCTTTCAGTTTTCCTCCTCTTCTCAACAAATTTAGTGTGGATGGAAATACAAGAGAATCAAAAAAATAAAAGATGTCATTCCTAACATGGGTTTAAAGGTAGTATTTCTAAATGTACTTACAGTTTAGCTGAGAATTCTTGACTTATGACTAACAAGGTATTATAATACATTTCCTCATATCTGTATTTTGAAACCAAAATGTCACATATCTTAAATTCTCTCACTGAAAGAGAGCATTTTTTTTAGGCACAGTACATATTCTGTGCACGTGATCTACTTTTCTGCTTTGTAAAGCCAACTCTTACAAGGAAATTATAAGTAATAAAAAATAAAATTAAATAAAATAAATTCTGCCACTTGAAAAAAAAAAGAAAGAAAAAGAAAAAAAAAAAGAAAGAAAAAGAAAAAAAATAAAAAGAAAAAGAAAAAAGAAAATCCATTTGCATGCAAGCTTAACATCATTTAGATATTCCGCAGGCAATAGAGTTGGAGTTGGGAATTCTTAAATCTTTTTTACCATCACTGAAAGACTTGGCACTGAAACAGAGGTTATCAGGACTTAGCAGAAAAATTATGTCTCATGGTCTGATAATCTTCTGAGCTACATCCTAGAATAACAATGAAGAGGGTGGAAATTATATCCTATAAAGAATTTTTAGGATAAATATGGATTTCCATGACATATGTGGTCAGAAACTAACTGTTATAATTTTTGCATTGTTCAATTTTTTTTTATTATTTTTTATTTTTTTTTTAATAGAAGCAAATAGATCTTAGTAAGGATGTAGTAAACTTCTGGAACTTGTTGCTACAGGCAGCTGTGGAGGCAGACATTTCAGTATGTTCAAAAAAAAGGATTAAACAAATTAATGGGCAAAAAGTCATTAAATGGAAAAGCCCACAGGAGTATATAGCCTCTGTTACACAATAATCAACAGATTTGTAAAGTACAAGGGGAATAAAGTTTTTTAGAGCCATTATCAAAAGCAAAATACTGGACCATTGATCTGACTAAATAGAGCATTTCTTTTGCCTTTATGCTCACCAAATTCTGTACATGCTGCTTGCAAGTTATATTGTACAGTAGATTAATTTAGGTAAATCAAATAGGAATATTTCTAGATTAATATGCCTTCTAAAAACACAACTAGATTTTAAGATGATGGAACGGGTATTTCAAATGTAATTATTTTGTACTCAGGACTCCAAAAGAAACTAGTCAAATGTAACTATTTATCTGTTTGTAGAAAGTTAAAAAAAATTACCATTAATATAGAATCATAGAATGGCTCAGGTTGGAAGGGACCTCAAAGATCATCTAGTTCCAAACCCCCATGCCATAGGCAGGGACGCCTATGACCCACTAGATCAGGTTGCTCAGGGCCTCATCTAACCTGATCTTGAACACCTCCAGGGATGAGGCATCCACACCTTCTCTCAGCATCATGGTCCAGTGTCTCACCATCCTCACAATAAATAATTTATTTTCTTTAATTTAAAACCATTACTTCTTGTCATATTACTACACACTTTGGTAAAGCATTTCTCCCCATCTTTCTTGTAGGCCTCCTACAGATATTGGAAGGCCACAATTAGATTTTCCCTTGCCTTCCCTTCCCTTCCCTTGCCCTGCCTTACCTGCCCTGCCCTCTTCTTCCTTGTGTGAGACCAACCTTACCTTCTGCGAAGACAATGAGTATTATTCAGTAATTATATACAGAAAGCCTTCTATTGTAGTTATCTTTCCTGCCTACTGTAAATAAATGCCAAATGCAATTTTCATATACTTAATATGTATTTTAAATTTAAGCAGAAGGACACAGATGACACAACCCAACAACCCTTACATAAATTAACACAAGTAGTGTGATAACCTTGACAAACATACAAACTCCCATTCAGCTGCTCTCTTGCTCCCCTCCTCAGCAGAACAGAAAAAGAAAATAGAATCACAGAATCACAGAATCACAGAATTTCTAGGTTGGAAGAGACCTCAAGATCATCGAGTCCAACCTCTAACCTAACACTAACAGTCCCCACTAAACCATATCCCTAAGCTCTACATCTAAACGTCTTTTGAAGACTTCCAGGGATGTGAAACCTCATGGGTCAAGGGTCAATAGGATGTGAAACCTCATGGGTCAAGATAAACTACCTCAAATTTAGGAAAAATGATTTAATTTCTTGCCAGTTGCAGTAGGTTTGGGTAGCTAAAATAAAAGAAAATAAAAGAAAACTTTTAAACAGCACCTTTCCTTGTCCCTCTCCCCTTCCCTTGGCTCAGCTCCACTCCTTCAGTCCCAATTCCTCTTCCTTCCCTGCCTGGGCTGCATGGTGGCCTCCCACACTTTCCCTCTGCTTCAGCATAGGCTCTCCACAGGCTGCTGCCTTTCAAGATAAACCTGCATGGGCTCCCCACAAGCCATAATGGATATCTGCTCCATGGAGCACCTCCTCTTCATCATCCTCCAACTGTGGTGCTGTCTCAGCTGTTTCTCACACTTTAGTTCCCTCCTCTCTCTCTCTGGCATTTTTTTCCCCTTTCTTAAAGATGTTTCCCATAGAAACCCCAGGGTGGCTGCCGGGCACATGGGTGTCCTGCAGCAGGGGTGTTGGAGCCATCTGGAACCAGCTGTGTTCTGCACCTCACCTCACAGAGCAGCCCTGCAGTCCTCCACTGCCAGCACCTGGACACCTGTATCCAGTACAAAGTACTAGTGATCTTTCTTCAAAAAAAGTGGCATAATGCTATGATAATGCCAAACCTTTAACTAGAACTTGGATGTCTTTAAAATATTAATGTGGACTAATTTTTTAAAAAGTGAGAGACTTTGAATGAGCTGCTCTTGCATCCTTAATGGTCTTGAACTCTACTTCAGCATGACTGCAGATAAGCTTGGCATGGATGTATAATGCAGAAGAAAAAAACAAAACAAAACAAAACAAAACAAAATTATCTGTACACTGTAAGAAAAAAAAAAAAAGTGTCAATATATTAAGAAGCAAAATGAATATTCCTCAAAAACCTGATTGTATAATGTAACTGCAGCAAGTGGATAAGAGGAATTGCTGGCCACTGAGCACTACAGCTGAGGGAATTCCTGCTTTGCCTGCACTTCTGCAGATCCATTTTTCTTCTAATCTGAGATATATTATATTACCCTGCCTTATGACATTTGGATTGCCTGACTGCCTGATTTACCAAAGCAGTGTCATCTTCTATGACGTATAATTTCACATTGATAAGACAAGAATATTTCCACCATACTGCAGGTAAACACAACTTCAATTTCTAAGAATCTTATTTGCCTATTTAATTTACGGGTCTTGTTTCATCATGTTGAGATTTTCTTTCATTCAGCCAAATCTTTTTGATCATTATGGGCTTTTCAAAGTTAGACTTCCATTTGTGTCATTTCCCTTATGATCATGCATCACTTCATAAATGTGATGCACAGCTGGATTATACAAGGAGATGAATATAGAATTCAGATATATGTTAGTATTTAGGGGCATAGGAACATTCAGTACAGAGGATTTAAACACAGAAACACAGAAGGTTTTCTTGAGTTCAGGTGACAGCCATCACTTCTAGGTCATCCTTTATTACAGATATATGTCCTTTTCCTGCCTTCCTGGGTGGAGAAAATGTGACTTTTCTGCATAAACATATTCTGAGTCAAATTGTCATGCTAAATCAGTGCATTTAGATTTGTTTCAATGGTCTATGCAGTTATTAATAGGCTATAGCATTCATCTTGTCTAACTCCTTAGACTTAGATATTTAGGTTACAGATATTTCATCACCTAAATCTTTCACAGCTGGGTTCATTAGGCCAGATATAAGTGAAATTCAAGGAAATTATTTAGCCTGCTTCTGCAATCAGAGGAGAGAAACAAACACTTCCAGAAATATATTCATCCCATCATTACTTCCTGGAGAAAATAAGTGAGATTAATCTCATCCTTAATTTTAGACATTCACATTTGACTTAATTACCCTAAAGTCCCTAACCTGAGTGTAACACTTAAGGCAAGGCAATTGAGTCTTGCCCTTGGTTTATATCCAGGCAGGGGATTTGCTGTTTGTTTGTATTTTAATTGAATCATAAAAACATAGATCCATAAAGGGTGATCTAGAGCCTCCTAGAACTAGCCCTACAACTAACATTTCATCTTATATATAACATTTCATCTTATATATGATTTTTTTTCCAACTGCTGCAAGAAACTTTGAAACTGTTGATGGAATTACCTTGAAGCAGTTTTTTTGTTCTTGTTTATATATATATATACATTTATATATATATACCTTTATATATATATATATATACACACATACAGAAGTGGAACACAGCTGAGTAGCTGATATTTTTGCACTTTTATAAGTGGTGCACAACATAATTCTACTCTATTATGTATTCTGAAATGTTGCCATAGTGGAAAAAATGATAGTTCAGAAGCAGTTTAAAGGTGTAAAGGCTTTTGAGCGTAGAAGTGTTCTTAAAAATTGACATCAGCATATGTTCTTAAAAATTGACATCAGCATACAATATGAAAAAAAATAAAAATCCAAGAAGACCTTGATTCTTCTAGGGCTTGTTTTTCTGTTAAGTATGCAAAAGAGTACTTGCAATCCCTTTGACATGCTAAATTTCTAAACATTTTGTTATAGATCATTACAAAGAACTGAGGAAGACTAAACCAGAAAAGGGGTGTTTCATGTAGCCTATTAAATATATTTTTGCCTTTGTTAATAATAATAGGCTAAAAGCATTTTACTGACTCTGCAAATCTTCAGGACTGGAGCCTGTCAGATTTTCTTAGCCTGGACTTGTCAAAAGCTTGCCTGGAGCTTGCTTATTTTATCTGTAGTATCTGTTGTCCAATGGCAAGGAGATTACCAAATATTTTTAGTCTTGCTTAGCTTTGTATAACTGTAAGACGCAATGCCAATTGTTACAATAATTCTGATATATTTCTGTAAGTAATAGATGGTGATAACATGTAGTTATATAAAGCACGAACTACTGATGACCCTAGAATAAGGGTGTGGCATAGAGAAATACAAATGTGCCATGCTAACAAAGGTCTCAGAAGTGTAAACACAGGACGATATCAGAGGCACAATGTGTATAATCAAAACACCAGTTGTCAATTACTGATCATTAAATGAATGCATCCTTACAACCTGGGTAAAAGCAGTTTTAGCAG
Source organism: Oxyura jamaicensis (assembly GCF_011077185.1). Taxonomy (NCBI): domain Eukaryota; kingdom Metazoa; phylum Chordata; class Aves; order Anseriformes; family Anatidae; genus Oxyura; species Oxyura jamaicensis. Next base: position 132,152,226 of record NC_048893.1, read on the forward strand.
TAAGAAAGAAAACAAAGAGGTACCCACTGTATGTTATAGGCACCATATGTGGCAAATTTGGACGTAAAATGGAGTTGGAGACCAATGAAGAAAAAAAAAAAAAAAAAGTATAAAGAGTGTTAGAGAATGTATAAAAAATAGGCATGGATGTGAAGAGGAAGTAACTCAGCATCATACTCCTCTCAGCAAAGAGGAAGAAACCTCTCAGTTCTAAGGTCATACTTCTCTAGGTGAGGGACCTGGGACTCTGTTGGCTTTCCATAACCCCTTCACCTAGGACAAAGCCATCAACCTTATGACTCAGAAGGGTGAAAATAACAGAGAAAATGTAAATACATTTTCATATAACTATTTTAATAATATTGTTAGACTTTTCTAATTTCTTAGATAACTGACTTTATGATTGTCAATGAAAAAATAGTAACTCTTGTAGTTATTATATTCTAAAATATTTCATTTAGACTAATACTGAATTCTGTGTTTCACCTATAAAGTAGGTTTCTTTGGCCCATATAAACTACACAACATATTTTTGCAGCAATGTCACATTATTCTTTTCAACAGTGGTGGCAGATGGTAAGGCTTTGCTCTGAGTGAATTCTCTTGTTGAACTTGAAACAGGTTCATAAACACAATGTTTTATAGAGGAATCTATGATATTAAACTGTTCTCTGGACAGATAAGCTCTACATGGTCAAAAAAGAAGAATCACAATCACACAATTCAGCATCCTGACACTGAAGTTCAACATCATTTTATCTTGCTCTGCTGCTGGCGTTTAGTGGCACTCCAGCTTTTATCCTGGCCTCCTGGGTGAAGCCTTAGTTAGGACTGGATCCCTATTATGCACATATCAACTTGAATGATCTATTAATATTTACCTCCTTAGTTAATTTTTTTCATCACCAATGGTTACAAGAGAAAGGCATTTGGGATTTGGAAGACTTAAGGTCTTCGTAAAAGAAACACTTAAACACTTTTTTCAATTCTTCTTGACACTTAGAATAGTCCTGGAATCATTGAATCACAGAATCATTTAAGATGGAAAAGATAAAATCCAACCATCAGGCTAAAACTACTAAGTCTACCACTAACCCATGTCTCTAAGTACCAAAAGAAAGAATAATTATGTGTTTAAGCGGAGGATTAAATAATAATAAAGATTATAAATTTTCACAGTATGTTGCATTGTGACTATCATTGTTAGACTGCAGTGTCTTACTGTGGAGCAATATCTTAGGTGCAGGTAATTTGTTAGCCATTATTTTGAATAATAATCAGTCTCTTGCTGTGATAAATATTTTTGTTGTTGTTTGTTTTATCCCACACCACATACTTAACCCTGTTTATTTCGTTTCTGCAAGTGACTTTCTACTGTTAGTTTTTGCATAATGAGAGAACATTTTTGGGAAAAGGTGATTCACGACACCTTAATTTTAAGGAAACAGAAGAATTATTTACAATGGAGATTGACTGGGAGAGAAAAAGTATATCAAAGTATGCTTCAAGATTTTATTTGAAATTGAACAGAAATAATGAAAAAGAGCTATGCCAGAAAAATATGGTGTGTTGTGAGAGAGTTTATTAAAGAAAATAAAGGCATTAAAGTGTTGCTTTTTTTTTTCTTTTAAGAACAAAATGTAGACTTAACAACACTAAAACACTGCTTGCCATGGTGTTTGGCAACAGAAGGTAGTTTGAAATTATATTTTGGAGTGACAACCTGCTGCTCTGGAGAGCTGGAACTGCCAGTGACACTGAAAATGTGTCAATAAAACTATTATATGTAGACATCCTAAATGCCAAAGCAATGAGCTTCTGAATGAAAGGAATAACCTTTTCTCTCCTTGAAAAGAAATACATTAGCAAGATTAAAATTCAAGGAGGCTGAATAATAAACAGTTTTTTCTTCTCCTCCCAGAGTAGACTACCTTGAGACTGATGGACTCACACCTCCCTTCTTCAGTGTCATATGGACAGTTACTTTTGTGTAACCATGGAAGCTTTTGAAGGTTTAGAATCCTACCAGACAGGCCTAAACTGACAGCTAGCGTAGGATTATCTTTTTGCAGGTATAGGAGTACAGTATCTCTGGCCAGAACTAGGAATCTCAAAATGCCACTTTAGAATCAGGCCCCCACACAAGGAGGGGGGGGGAGGAGGGGGGGGGAGCCCAACCAGATGGCAGAAATAATCTAATAAATTCCTGCTTTGGGGCAAGACCTCACTAGAGACTGAAGGTCTGCTCTTTTTCCTTAGTCTGACTTTGGTTGGTCTGTGATTTCCCTTTATTACTTTTCCTTCAGTGTCTAGCATGTTTCACCAGTATATTTCACTGGCTGAGAACATGGCACATTGTTAACTCTGGATCAGTCATTCTTCTCTGTCACACTTTTGCCTTTCCCAATCTCCATGAAATCCATGAGCAAATATTTGGTAGTTGTGTTTTTTTTGTTGTTGTTTTTATTGTTTTGTTTTGTTTTCCAGCATTACACTGTACTCAGAAAATAGAGTCTTTCGAAAAATCAGCCTTTAGATGAATTCAGCACACATGTCATTTAGGGTACAATATATTTACTTGGAAAAATAATCAGTTACAGTCTCTTTATAGTCAATAAAAAGCCTCAGGAAGAATAACCAAAGTGCAATCTGTTGTCCTAACACAGACAATTCATAGTACATCAGATGAATCAAACTTCAGGAGCATTTGCAAAGGCTGCCTAGGCTGACTGGCTCAGATGTTAATATCCACCATCAGAAGAGTTCCACCTTTTGGTCTACAAGGAAATTTCTGAAAAGACGTTTCCTCATGACTTCAGGAGAAAACAAGATTATCTATTTAGATTTAGTGTCTAAAATTTATATGTATTAATGAACCACACCAAACTAGGTTTCAGAAGGTGGTGAACTATATTCTTTCAGGCCAAATAATATGTAGTTCATCTTTATTGTCACGTAATAAAGTAATCCATGGCACAAAAGAACTAAAATGGCTACTGACTGCAACACAGAATTTCACGTAGATAGCTTGTACTGCAGACATACATGTGAACTGGAAGAGGTTTGGCTTCACTGTCTCAAATATCTTTTCTCGGATGAATCATATGAATGAATCATGAGACTTACTGTCAAATCTTTTTTGAAATATACCTTTACTGTATGCACTTTCAGCAAGGCAGGGGTAATAATATTACTGTAGAGGTTTCCACCTGCTGGTCAGTGTGCCAGATTTCATCTGTTTCTATAAATTCCATTGTTTGAGAGAAAAACAAGAATAGTATATCTGCATTTATTTCTGTTGCTATAATACTTTATTCTGTGATATTGATTTCTGCTATTCCAAAATGGTGGTAAATTACTAGCATCTAAAACTCCAAGGTAGTCAACAGCAACAATAATGTATACTGATTTTGATTATTGAATAATAATGATTATATTATTGGTCACAGTAGTAATTATAGTGATTACTGGAAAAAAAAAATAAAAAAAATGTACCCATGGAATCCTAGAGTAATCCTTGCTACTGATTTCTCGGTTTCAGACACATTCTGACATAATCATAGGTCAAATAATCTATTAGTCCTATATCTGTCAATAATTTCACAATATTATAATATACTTAAGGCTTCACCTGTTGAAGATCTTGATTTTCCAGATCTACCCAGAGCAATGGGCTGTGAACAATCAAAATCACAGTGGTGAAAATAAAGACCAAAATACTTCTAGATGAGAAACAGAGGAGACCATCAAGAGAACAATTGTTGGCTAAGCTGTCATGTAAAACAAACTGGCATGCAGAACACCAGATACAACATCTTACTGATTGGTCAGAGCAGATTGAAAATCTGGACAGGGTTATTCTGTGATAATGTAGTCCACAGAGAACAGTGTGTGACTGACTTTGTTACTGTTTGTATAGTGAATGTGTTACCAGTATCACAGTTAGAAATCTGCTGTTTTGTCTGTCTTACTTTCTACTTTCAGTTGATTATCTTTCCCTGAAGATATTTTTTAGTCTGAATATTTTAATTAACTTGATAAACTCCTCATTTACCTTCATAGGAATTTAATTCATTTCCCTTAGAACTGAACACACTTGTATTCAGTATCTCCTCCTCACTTCATTGTTCAGGGAAGTTCAGGACCCTCAGAAACCCATGAATGATTCTCATCCAAGCGTCCCCCCCACCAATATCACCCACTAAATCATGTCCCTAAGTATCATGTTCAACTTTTCCTTAAACACCCCAAGGGACAGTGACTCTACCACCTCCCTGCACAACCCATTCCAATGCCTAACTGCTCTTTCTGAGAAGAAATTTCTCCTAATTTCCAACCTGAACTTCCTCTGGCACAACTTGAGGACATTCCAGTGTTGTATCTTTATCAGAGACATTGATATGGGTCTTTTTTGAATACCAAAAAAGGTACACTTACATTCTGGTTTTCAGATATTTTAAAATTTGGTTTGAATAAGCTTCTTTCATGTATTTAGCAGTGTCATAAATGCAGCTACTGGTACATTTTTACAGAGAGAATGCAAAATTAAGCAACCTGCTTACTATGTGCAGGGATATTATAGCTGGGAGATAATTCAAAACAGAGGGATTTGCAGATGGAGGGAGACTTTGTGTTCTTTCTCCAAAGGTTTTATTTCAGTATTTTTACCTCTTTTTTTTTTTTTTTTTTTTTTTCTAAAACAAAAAAGCAAAAATCATTGAGACCAGTCCTTATCTGAAATTCATTTTGAAAGCCTATATAACAAAGAAGCACACACTTGAGGAGAGAATGGAATTGTTAGTCATTGTGATGTAGTGATGTAGGGATGGAAACACCATTTTCTGTCTTATTTTCTGTCCTGTGTGCAGGCCTGCAAACTGCAGCTCTGAGAGAAAGGAATTTTGTGTAGTTCCTTATCTATTATTGTTTCTAAGACTTGAATGTTTCTTGAAGTTTTCCAGAACTATAATCCTACTGCTAAGCAATCCCAGTTCTATAGCTTCTTTTGTTTCAAAATGTAAGTTGTGGGAGTGTCTCTAAAATAACTGAAAAATAAATTTACACCAAGAGAATAAGTGTGGTTAAAAGGCACATTTTACAATATAAACAAATTCCAAACTATAAAACCATATTCTGTGAATATGAAAATATTGATGGTAAACAAAAATGAAAAATTTCAGTTCATAACTGTCTGATACTCCAAGCAATATAACAAAAAGTTAGGGAAATATATATATATATATAATGGACCATTTACCAAAAAGGTGAGATTTAATTCATCTCAGCCTAGCAAATGTGTCCTCTTGGTTTTCATCTAAATAATACCCCGAACCAGAAAATAATAATAATAAACAGCACAGGTACAGGTCTCTACAGTGCTTCACAAATTACTGTTTTTAAAGGAAAGAGAAATCAAAATCACAAACACGTGGAAAATAAAATTGACTTCCTTTACTGCTATCTAATGAGATCCAATTTCACATAAAATTTTCTTGTGCTAAAAATATCTCTCCTTCACTTCACTGAAAACTAACTGTGGAGTCTGCTAAGCATCTGTGAGAAGAGATGCTCCCATGTTGGACACAGCCAGTTCCAGCCAGCTCTGAAAGGTACCCACTGCTGGCCAAAGCTGTGCCCATCAGCATTGCTGGTTGCACTTCTGTGGCAATGCATTTCAGAAAGGGAAAGAGAAATGCAGCAGCTTTGAGAGAGAAAGGTGAGAAAAGGAACAGATTCCAGGCCGGGGCTGCAGCCTGTGGAGAGGAGCCCACGCAGAAGCAGAGGGTCTGGGGGGAGTTGCCACCCATGGGGGACCCTTGCTGGAGCAGTTTGCTCCAGGGGGATGGACCCCGTGGTACGGAGCCGTGTGGGAGCAGTTCTTGAAGAGCTGTTGATCCTCCCCCGGAGGATCATTTTGGGAAGGACAGCATCCCATGGGAGGGACCCCATGTGGAGTAGGGTAAAGTGTGACCGTAAAGAAGTATCAGATGGTGAAATGTTATGCACTTGACCACATCTCCCATTCTCTGTTCCTTTGCTCTGTGCAGGAGAAGGTAGAAGAGTCAAGAGAGAAGTTTAACCTGGTGCATGGGGCAAGGTCTTTTGTATTTTATTTTGGTTTCTCACTGTCCTACTCTAGTTTTCAAAGGTAATAAATTAAATTAATATTCCACAAGCTGAGTCTGTTTTGCCCATGAGGGCAAAGTCCAGGTTGGATGGGGTTGGTTGGGTTGAGCAACCTGGTCTAGTGGAAGGTGTCCCTGCCCATGGCATGGGGATTGGAATTAGATGATCTTTAAGGTCCCTTCCAACCCAAACCATTCTATGATTCTATGATGTACATTTCTGAGCAATCTCCCTGACTGTACCTTTAAACCCATGAGTTTTTATATCCTATTTTCTGCCCCTGTCCTACTGCAGAGGGGGAGTGACAGAGTGGTGGACACCTGGCAACCGGCCAAGGTTAACCCACAACATCTTGCAAGGGACCAAGAACAAAGTTTTGATTTTTGTATACATGAAAGGGAAAGAAATTATCAGTTTCATGGCATTTTAGTAAACGATAATAAAGCCCTGTTCCTCCAAAAAATCTCAGCCACTCTTTCCTTAGCAGTGCTTGCATCCTTTGAAATCAGATCCACTGCCCAGAGTAGTATGGCATACAGAAAGAAAAATATAGGGACAATAAATGTCTGTTAAGTGATACTATTTTACTTTTGAGTGCTAATTGTTCAGGTGGGGTTACCCAAATGACACTCAGCCTTTCTCTCTCATGGGTACACACTTTCCCCCAGCATGAAGAATAGTGCAAGCTTTATTCTTCCAAGTAATGAATGAACCCGAAGGATGCTCTGTCAAACCATGCAACATTAATTAGGTCAAGGACATGAGTGAGTATATGGTGGCTGTTACACTGACATTTTTAAACCAACTGCCTATAGCACAGTAGCCCTGATGTGCCATTCCAAATATCAGCATTATGGGATGTCTTCATCAAATCACTGGGCATAATCATATTTCTTTTTATGACTGTCAAGATTTCTTTTCTACTTGCTCCATCCTCTCCCTTTTTCTTCTGCATTATATTTATTATTGTTATTTTGCCTACAAGAAAGGTATGGTTGCTGAAATACTGCTCTCTACTTTTTTTCCTTTGTGCAACAGCTCCCTCTAATGTTATCTTTCTTTTTTCCCTCTATTTCTTGATGGAGTAAAATATTTTTTTCAATCTATATTTATAATTTGATGAAAGGATTTTCTTTGGTCATTCTTCTGTGTTGTGAATACATGAATACTCATTCAACCTGACAGGAATTATGTATATATTAGAGAATTTATGTTCCTTCACTGAATAGGTTTTATCAACAGTACCACACAATTACAACATGATTAAAAAGACTGTAACTATTACTGAAATTGTCTGCCTTTGAACAGATTGCTTTGGAGCTTTTCAATGATTCAGAGATTTAGATATGATTTGATGGTACAGACTGATTTACTGATAATTTATTTATTTGTTTCATTCCAATAACAGCCGACTCTTAGTGCATAAATATCTAAGCTGACTGAATGTTGCTTAACCAGATTGGTTCATGGTTATGCAGATGTGCTGCTTTGACCTCTTTTTGAGAAGCATGTGAATAGCAGAATATTGGATCCAAGAAAAACATAATGCCAGGCACAAACTTAGCAATTATTTGGGGCCATTGAGTAATGCCAAATGGAGAGAGAAAATTTACCTAAATGAACAGTAGAGTAACAGAAACAAGACAGTCTTTACAGATATAGGAAAATGAATTTAGAACGAATTGTAAAAGAGAGGAAGAAAGACAATAAGGTGGGTTAGGGAATGGCTGGCCAATTAGATAAATAGATTTTAAAATCAAGGACGCCACTGCCATTATCCCAATCAGTGTACACTCCTGCACAGTGTAAGCCCTATATCTGTGTGAGGTGCATCTCTTCTTCCCAGATACAGAGCCCCCAAATGCTGTGGTTGTGCTTGTTTTCAAACAACCACAGCTGCCTGAAAACCTGTGGTTGTGCATGCTCAAAAAATCCAGTCTCCTACTTTAGGGTGACAAAGCTTTTCATTAAATCCTGTTGGTGTTCAGCTATTCAGGGTGAAGGCTGTTTCAGGGACTACGTAAGTAAATAGATACAGCAGACTAATGGCCAAACAGCCACAAGATTTAATAATTAATTAGCGTTCTTGTTAAAAAAACTTGGTACCCATACCTAAAGTTTGTTGGACCTTGAGGATCAAATTTTATATTAATTTGTTTTGATTAAAATTTCACCCGTCTTTTTTTTTTTTTTTTTCCTTCTTTTTCCTTTTTTTTTTTCATTTACTTTCCAAGTTTCTTAAATGTAAAATAATATTTGAAAATAAAAAAAGTATTCACTGGGAGACTGTGTTTATGAATTATGGCCAAAAATTCTTACTGGTTATTTAGTGGTAATTTTTAGGAATCTCAATTTGAAAGGTCAAGGATAGTTTTAATTGTGTAAAATAGCATCTTGTTATTAAATTAATACCTCCAAAAGTTCCTCAACTGCTAGTCTAAGCAACTACTTGTTTTTACTAACTCCCAGTCACATACGCTGATATCTTTATTCATGTGACTGTTGTCAGATATCATGATGTTAGCATGACCTTTGAATGTTAACCTGTACAAAAATCCACTGAGCTTTCAGAGACAACTATGTGAGAGTCTTTGAATCTAAATTTTTGGCTGTTGTAGACATGACTAAATCTTAGAAATGCAAAATCTCCAAAATCGGGTATTTAAACTGCATCTCAGGACAGTTATTTAGGGTACATAAAACCATAAACTAAAAAGTAAAAACAAACAAGATGCCCTGAAACATGGGGAAATATTCATTTAGAGAACGTAAAGAGAGAAAATCCTAATTGTGGACACAACCACATTTTTGGAATTTGGTAACATCTGTCTTCTAGAATGCTTTGCTGGAGCACCAGGTTTTTGGTTAGTGACAGGTTGGTCAGTTTCTGATTTGAAACAGTGGAAAAAGGGAAGCTGATTATGTTCAAAGGTACATAAGCTCTAAGGCTGAAGATGGAAAATCAAGTTTTTGTGAGAAGGAATCCACATGCAGTACAGGGGCTCCTCTTTTTTTATCCCATCTTATTCAGTTACATTGCCAGCTCTGCAGCCTGTGTCAAGGTGCCACACCATGTAGTGCACACCATGTAGTGTGGGTAGGGCAGGTGGTTGACTACCTGCAGCCAAGATGAAGCTTAGCAACGAATTGAATTGCTTCTTCTGCCTTGCCAAGGTGCACATAAGGAATATACCCCAGGGTGAGAGTTGATAGTTACTAAAATCTTAAATTTAGAGCTCAGTTTGAGGCCATAGAAAAGACACAGCCAAATTAGAGCAGTGAATATAAACCTATGAAAATAAATAAATAAATAAATAAATAATAAATAGTGGTAGTTGTATTTTAGCAGCAAACAGAAATATTATATATATCCTCTATACCTCTATACATTCTGTGCCATGCAGGGCTTCCCAGGTGATATTTCTGTACCAGTCAGCTCTGAGTTCTCACCTGGGGACAAACACGCTTCTCAGTTTCTGTTTATATCTTCAGGCTTCTCACCTGCTTAGCCACATGCTGCAAACATAACTTCAGATCACACCTTTTAATTGCACAGGAAGCCAGTTCCCTCAGCACCTCGCTTTGCATCTGTCAGGCTGCACGACAAAATGCCGACCCCCGTGCAGGGTGGCAGGAGCAGGGAGGATCAAAGGGGGGGGGGGCCGGCCCCCCCCGGGGGGGGGGTTAGTGGAGCCCCTGCTTGCTGGGCATTTGTGCTCAGCTTGCATGCTTACTGGACCTCTATCTGACTGCTGGCTTCAGTAGCTCCTTAAAAGTACTCCATGTTTCACATCCTGAAAGCTTCAGTATGTTCCTGTTCAGAAGGGGGCTTCTTGTTTGGTGGTGTGATAGGCTCTGAAGATTCACCAGCTCTCCTCTCCTGGGCAGTATGCCTTGTATTCTTTTTCACAGAGCTGCCTTGGTATTTACTCTATATGCTGTAACACTAAGATTAGCTATAGGAGTGAAATAAACTACTTTTGCACTTATTTTGTACATATATTTTTTTTATTTTCTCTTTGCTCATACTGGGCTAGAAAAAAAAAAAAAAAATCATACAAAAATATGTGAAAACGAGACATAGAATAAGATCCAAGATGTCTGAGCAAGTTAACAGATGATAAGACATTTACTTCTTTATGCAATGCTTAATCTGTCAGACCGCAATAATCCTGCAGTAAAGGAAAGAGATCTATGTTGGAGTTCAACAAGAACCATTTTATTCTTAATTTCTTTAAATGAATTACACTTTTTTTTTCTTGACTTTTAGTGAACTTTTGTACAATCTCTTTATGAATCAGCATTTTCTTCAATGGGAAAATTTTTCCACTATTAAATTTACAGCCAGCTGCAGCCAGCATAAGTGCCACAGCAGACAGCTGACGTAAGTAAGAGTCTCAGGCCACTTAAGCAAACCAAGACAACACGCGTGCTTGCTCGGAAGAGTGTTCTAGCTACCGGCAGCATTGTACAAAGTGCTGCCAAAAGGAGTTGTAGGAAAGTTCGTGGAGAAAAACAGGATTCAAGAGAGCCTGATTGTTGTAAACAGTGTGCTACTGCTAGAAAAATGCACTAAGTATATTAACACTTTTCTCTGCAAACAGCCTCTCAGGAAATGAGTAACTATGAAGTAGCTCTCTGAAATCTGGTTTCAAAGTGATACTGGATTTCTCTAAACTCAGACACACAGGTTCATTTCTGGTGGTACTGCAGGTTTCTTTGCCACTGCGAGCTCATGGGGGTCTTTACAGTGAACAACATCAAGCAGCTATCTTAGCTGGCTTTGCAACAGCAAGCAGGGGAGCACAACAGAAAATGATCTGGAGAGCAAATGTATTAGTGCCCAGCATCCAGACCACCTGCAGTTCAGAGGCTTTACTTCAGGCCATTTCTTGTGTCTTTCTGCAGACTGAGAGCCTCACAGCAGCTGGAGCATTTCTGTACTCCAGCCACATTTTGGGTTAATCTCAACAGAAACCCCAAGCCCTCTCCATTCTGCCAAAGCATGGTAAGAAAGAGCAATGAGGAAATTTGTTTCAAAGCACTGTGCTGATCCAAAGTACAGTGCTAATGTAGACAACAGATTAAATGACCAGATTAGAGACCTGTACAGGAAAAGAAAACAAGAAGATATTATTCTGACTCTTTGTCCCATTGGAGGAAAGTATAGACTGAATCTCTTAATTTAAGAACTTAAACTGGATGCCAAAAGATGTTCCCAAGCTCTCTCTGAGGGATCTACAGTTCATTTAGGATGAAAGTACCGCCTTTTTTTTTTTTTTTTTTTCTTTTTTTTTTTTCCTCTCTCTTTATCTTTGCTGTTTATTGACTTATTGTTGGCATCATATTCTGCAGCTTCCAGATAACACTTGTCACACATAAATGTACCTAAAACATAAGCAAGCTATTCTCTCTCTTACAATGTAGATACATTCACAGTCTCATATCTGACCATGGATATCTACATTAGCTGTCAGCTGGAAGCTTTTCTGTCTTCAACATCACACCACATCAGCTCTGGTTCAAATCTGGTATTAACAAAATCCCAGTAACTTTACTGTTCTCTGAATGTGGTATTCTCCTCTAAATCCCACCTCAGACAATATCGAGGATGAGCTGAACAGAGGCTTTAGACAGTTGGCTGATGCTGCTGCTAGAATAAAGGTGGTGTTATCGTCAGATGGGGCTTTGTGCTGTGCAGCTCATTTCTAGTTGCTTGAGTTTAATTGTACCTGTTCCCATGGAGGTCAAAGCAGCAAAAAGCTCCCACTTCTGATTCTCAAACACATTATTTCTTCAGGCAGGCACAGGATTGTCTGTACCTTAGCAATTTGTGCAGCTCTGCGTACACTCACTGCGTTGTCTTCACCATAATTAAAAATAATAATTATTGTCACATTTAAATAATAAGCTTTACATTTACAAGCTACCTTTAATATTTTCTGAAGGCAGCACTCAGTGTACTACACATAAGAAATGGACTACTGCAAGACAATAGGTAAGAAAAGCCAGTACACACTGAAAATTTGTGACACCAAGGCACAGCCACACAATTCACACAGATTCATGCTTCTCCCTAAATCTCATAGTAGGTAAGCATGTTGTGGAAGTATCAGATTCAGTGCAGACAAGCAAAAATGATATCTACAAAAAACATAATCTTTTAAAGAAGATATCAATATATGCACAAGTATCTAATATACAATATGCGAGTGGAAGTAGCATCAGAATATTCTTCATTCACTTTTTTTATTATTAATAGTTTTGGAATGTACTTCAAATTGTTTTTGAGTGCCTATTATCAACACTATAAAAATTGGGATATACACAGGAAAAATATGATATCCACATAGGTAATTTCATATGCAGCTGAAGAATAAAGATAACTGTAACTGTCTCAGCCTAGGAATTAAAAAAAAAAAAAAATAAGGGGACAAGTCTATATCAGATATAAATGTTTTGTTCCATCTAGGGAAATTGAACAGCAGCTTTAGCAAGACAAATATCAGACAGATGTCTCTAGGAGCATCCTGAACTTGTAGATAAATTTGGCAGAACCAATAAAAATCAGGCATAACCAATGAGCAGCTATTTACCCTGAGAGATTAGGAAAATACATAGTTGATTAATATAATTGTCTCATACCTCATTAGACAGCTAACCCTTGCTGTGCATTAAAGACTTTTTACTAAGTGTATTATGGCACCACATAAGAGAATTATTTTCTAAAAATAATGCAGTATGTAAACAAAGTTACTTTTATTTTTATTGCTTCTCACATCAGTGTTCAGTGTTCCTCCACAAAATAACAGGGAGTCATGGGACTTTACATCTGCTCCCTTAAACATAAACTTTAGGTATAAATTAAAAATAAAGGACGTGCTGAGTTTAAAATTTAAAAAATATTGTTTATGTCCTGGATAAAAGAGTACACATTTAGTCTCAACACAAAATTACTTATTAAACCAAAAATTTTTATAACTAAAATTCTAAAATTTACAAATGCTAAGAAGTTTTTTAAATAATAATAATAATAATAATAATAATAATAATAATAAACTTGTATTATGGATGCTTTCTTTCTTTAAAACAGGTTATTCATAAGCCTTTGTCAAATAGCTTTTGGAAAATGATATGGATCAAAGCCATGCATCTGTATGAAAGAAAGAACTAGAACACGGGTAACTTGGAATGCTGATGGTTAGTGAAACCAAAATTACTTTTATCAACTCAACTTTTCAAAAATAAAAACAAAAATGCTGAAGTAAGTTTTTGATGAGAAAATTTAGATTGTTGACATTACCTTTTTTTTTTTTTTTGACAGCTAGTTTGCAATAGATGAATCTGAGTAATCAGTGGATCTTGTCTAAAATAAGAAACCATAAATTTGAAACATATTTCAAGCTTATGTTTTTTAAAATTTGTAATAGTTAAGAATTCTCATAATCTTCACAGTTTTTTAGTGTTTTGTTCAAATTTAGCTGAATATTGAGCATCAAAATCAGTTCCTTTTGTACAGATGCAAAAATCCTTTGCTGAATTTGCATAAGTAGTTTTATTCTTTCTGCATACTTTTCCTGGAATCTTTTTTTCTAAGTGAAAGGAAATACCTACAGTAAATAAATAAATAACAAAAAGAGAAAAATGGTCTATAGTTCAGGCTCAAGTTCTCCCACAGAAGAAATGGTTACTTATACCAGAGGAGGTTTAGGTTGGATATTAGGAAAAAAAATTATTCACTGAAAGATTTGTGAAGTGATGGAACAGGCTGCCTGGTGAAGTTGTTAAGTCACCGTCCGTGGAGGTATTCAAATGACTTGTAGATGTGATGCTTAGGGAAATAAATGCCTTAGTGGTAGATGTGCAGTGCCAGGTTAACAGTTGGACTTGATGGCCTTAGAGTTCTTTTCCAAACTAAAAGTTTCTACAATTCCACAGTTCTCTATAGTGAAAAATTATTATATTGAACAGAAATGCTGCTAAAAATATTTCTAAAAAGATTCATGAGTAGTCATGCAAAGTTATTTATTATTATTATTATGTATATTTTTTTCTCATCTGCCTTCAGCCCTCTAAAGTAGCAAGTTCTAAATCTTCTTCAGTACTCTATCACCTTTCAGTCAGGTACATGAGTCTACTGCAACATTTCACTTAGCTACTGTAGGTAGCCACAGGGGCACGCAGAACACTGCTTGCTAAATTTAAGAATTTCTGTAGGAAATTAAAATTTCCTTCAAACTAGTAAATTGCATTACAAGAACCTATAATGCTTCAGATTATATTTGCAATAATAAATAATAAAATAATAAACAAATGCCTTTACAGACAAGGGGTTCAAACTGAAATAAGAGACATTCCTTTTAAATAATAGAAGAAAAATACGTATATATATTACTTTAAGAGCAGGCAAATACTGGCTGTGAAGTCTCCATCTTTGTAGATACTCTAGCCCTGCCTAGAGACAGGAAGACACAGGCAAACTGCTGTAGCTGACCTTACACTGAGCAGGGAATAGGACTTGGGACATCTGAGTCATACTGCCTCAGCCTTATTGTGATTCCCAAACAATGAAAAAAAAATCAGACAATTAACCTGTTAAAATTAGCCATTTTAAATAATAGATCCAATAGAAGTACAGGAAAATAAATAAATAAATAAATATTTTTTAAAAATTTACCACTACAAAAGGTAGGGTGAAAAAAAAACCTCCACCATAAATAATATAGTGTTGACATATTTAAAAATAAAGAATTATCCCAGTTGAATAAATACATACTTTAAAAGAAATTTAATGATATTCTTTTAAAATAAGCAATAAAATAGAGATTGCAGCATGAATATAGTAGATAACATAATTTAATATTAATAACAAAAATGATAAAAAATGTTGTGCTTACACACCTTGGTAAGATCTGCTACAAGTCCCTTTCAGGCACTGTTAGGAAAAATAAATAGATAAAGATTTGAAGCTTTCTGTGTAAAATTAAATTGTTCCAAAGTTCTTTAAGAACTAGTGTTGTACCTAAGCCTAATGAAGGCTTCCAAAGTTCTTTAAGAACTAGTGTTGTACCTAAGCCTAATGAAGGCTTTGATTGCTATTCTGAATAACAGACTGATGGTCTAAATATTCATTTACTCTTAGAGTTACACAGCAGAAGGACAGGAGGCAACAAGAGCAGATTTGGCTTTATTTTTTTTTTAATTTTTTAAATATGTGATTTAATGTAAAAAGAAATGAGGTAAATAAACTAATAGTCTTTTTTCACTGCTTATGAGTAGTGCTTCCTTCCTCTTTTCTCTTCTGTTTAGGGTTTTTTATTTTTTTTATTTTTTTCCCTTGAGTGGTGGTGGTGGGCTGCTCTCTCATGCTGTCCCCAAGGCCATGGACTTCTGCAGGTTCTTTCTGATCTTAAAAACTATTAACTAGCAATTAAGCTTCACATCAGGTGAGACCCATGAAGCTTTGAAATTTGACTCTGTTATTCATACAGTCTTGTGCTGTGTTGTTTACACATTACATACAGTTCTAGCTGTCACCATAAAAAGATAATAAAAAAATGATTAACTCTTTACAGTTGCAATTTGATAGAGCAGAAATAGGAAGAAATAGGAGCAGAAATAGAACTCTCCTCTGAGTTTTGTGTCATCAGCAAACTTGCTGAGGGTGCACTCGGTTCCATAATACAGTCTCTTCAATCAAGGGAAAGTCCTCCCTTCTCTGGACTTCCTCTTTTCTCCAGGATCTGAGATTCCTAAGGGCTGATCTTAGTAGTAAAGACTGAAGAAACAAAGGAATTCAGCAACTCTGACTTCTCTGTATCCTTTGCCACTAGGACACCCGCCCCATTCAGCAGCGGGCTGACGTTTTCCCCAGTCTTCCTTTTTCTACTGATGTATTTGAAGAAGCCCTTCTTGTTGTCCTTTACATCCCTTGCCAGATCTAATTCCAAATGTGCCTTGACCTTCCTTGTCACAACCCTGCATACTCTGACAGTGTCCCTATATTCTCAAGTAGCATATCCCTTTTTCCACATGCTGTAAACTTCCTTCTTTTGTCTGAGCTTTGCCAGGAGCTCCTGGCTCATCCATGCAGGTCTCCTGCCCCCTTCACTTGCCTTCTTACTCATAGGGATGCACTGATCTTGAGATTGGAGGAAGCAATATTTGAATACTGACCGGCTACCTTGGACCCCCTTCCCTCTAGGACCCTAACCCATGTAATTTTTCCAAGTAGATCCCTGAACAGACCAAAGTTTGCTCTCCTGAAGTCCAGAGTCACAATCCTACTTTTTGCCCTGCTTCCTCCTTGCAAGATCCTGAACTCCACCATATCATGGTCACTGCAGCCAAGACTGTCCCTGATCCTCACATCTCCAACTCGTCCTTCCTCATGTGTTAATACAAGGTCCAGCAGCACAACTCTCCTTGTTGGCTTCTCCAACACCTGTGTAAAAAGTTCTCATCAATGCATTGCAGAAACCTCCTGGACTGTTTATGCCTAGCTGTGTGGTCCTCCCAGCAGACAGCAGGGTGGTTGAAGTCCCCCATGAGAACCAGGGCTTGTGACTGAGAGGCTAGTTCAAGCTGTCTGAAGAAGGCTTCATCTACCTCCTGATCAGGTGGCCTGTAGCAAACACCCACAGCCATGGTAGCCTGCCCTTTAATCCTTACCATAAGCTCTCAACTCGTTCTTCATCCACCCCTAGGCAGAGCTCCATGCATTCCAGTTGCTCTCTCATATAAAGAGCAACTCCACCAACTCTCCTTCCTGGCTGGTCTTTTCTAAAAAGCACATATTCTTTCATGACAGCATTCAGGTCATGTGTGCTATCCCACCATGTCTCTGTTATTGCAATGAGATCATAGTCTTGTGACTTCATGGAGATCTCCTTCCTGTTTGTTTCCCATACTACATGCATTAGCGTACAAGCGTTTCAGGGAGTTGAAATGCTTATTTCTCATGCTGTGTGTGTATATATAGAAACACTTCTGATATCTTTCATTCAACCGAGCCTCTTTTGGGGCAGACTGAAGGGCCTCACCAGCATTCAGTTCCTCAATTGATATATTAAATGACATTTCCATTTAAAGATTTTGTCTGTGTCTATGTATCTGTTTATATAAAACATAAAATTTCATTCTATTTTGGAATAATCTAATAGGATAAATTCATGAACTGGATCATATCCACATCCAGAGCTTTGCCATATGTTTCCATCAAAGTGAGATCCAAAGGCAGTATCTCAATTCTTTAAAGATCTTATTCTCTTGATGCTCAGGAGGTATTTGATTCCAGTTTTATTCTGTTGTCACTTTCTGTGTCTAGAGAGAAGTAATTTTGCTACTTACCTTCTACTGGTTTCAAAGTGCTTTAAGAAATGATCAATAAACTTCTTTATTTTCACCCCACAGAAAGGGATCTAGGGTTTTTGATTGACACAAAGTATGAACACAAGCCAGCAGTGTGCCCTGGCAGCCAGAAGGGCCAACCATATCCTGGGGTACATCAAGCATGGCACTGCTAGTCAGTTGAGGGAAGTGATTGTCCCACTGTGCTCTCTGCTGGTGCAGCTTCACCCTGAGTACTGTGTGCAGTTCTGGGCACTACAGTGTAAGAAAAATATAAAGGTTTAGAGAGTGTCCAAAGGAGAACAAAAACAAAATAAAAATGCTAAAGGGTCTAGAGGGTAAAATGTATGAGGAGTGGCTGAAGTCACTTGGATTCTTCATCCTGGAGAAGAGGAGACTGAGGGGAGACCTCGTCACAGTCTACAGCTTCCTCACAAGGGGAGAAGAACAGACACTGAGCTCTGCTCTCTGGTGACAGTGACAGGACACAAGGGAATGGCTTGAAGCTACAACAGGGGTGGTTCAGGCTTGACATTAGGAAAAGCTTCTTCACCAAGAGGGTGGTTGGGCACTTGGACAGGCTCTCCAGGTAAATTGTCATAGCACCAAGCCTGATGGGTTCAAGAAGCATTTGGACAACACTCTCGGACACATGATTTGTGTTTTTTTGTTGTTGTTGTTGTTTTGTTTTGTTTTTTGTTTGTTTGTTTGTTTTTTTTCTTGGGTGGTCCTCTGGGGACCCAGGAGTTGTACTCAATGATCCTTGTTGGTCCCTTCCAACTTGAATATTCTATGATTCTGATTTTCTTTCTTCTCACCAGCTTTAATAAATAATGTCTGCACATATATGTACAAATAATAATAACAAAATTATTTGAATTTGTGACTTTCTTTTGCTGAAGCTCTCAAAGTTCTCATTGCATTATACATTGTTTCTTATTATATTCTTAGATATAGCCTACCTAGATACTCCAGAGCCTAATTATTCAAAATTTAAAATGTACTCAACAGACAAATAAATATAACAAGACTTTGTTGTTGTTGTTGTTTTTTCTCCTAATCTTAAGCATGATTTTTTTTCCCTTCTATTAGATCTGTCACAAATATGTTTGTCATCAGAAAAATATTTTACAATATATGAAAAAGCACATATAAGGAAATGGTGCTAAAATGTTGCTGGCATTGCTACTATAGCCTGAATTCATGAAAGTGATATAAAAATGACTGTGATACACATTTGTATTCAGGCTCCAGTGAAAACACAAATATTAGTGACCTAAATGCTTACTTGCCATTACTGCTTGTTGCATTCTTCTCTTGTATAAATAAAGGCAACCATAAAAGAGAGAGACTACTGACACTATTTGGCAGCTCTCTTCACAGCCTTTATTTTGCTAGTTTGGAAGCAGAAGGGATCTGTTGTGGTACTAATTCAGTAAAACCCCTTATGGCTCACAGCTGTTATCTGTGGGATCAGCCTTTCTGTGGGCAAGAGAAGTTTCTCTGGTCCTGCAGTCAGAAGTGGACCTGTAACACTGTACACCTCTGTGCACCTGACATTTTGAAACCATATGCCTCCCATGGGGAGCATTATTTCCTGAAAATAGTCCAGTCAGACAGAGCAAGTAACTCCTGTATGAATCAAATCTCTTTATATCATCACACACTCAAGAAATACTGAAGACATCATGCTGCAGCTTTCGGTATATAGAGTTGAATCATTTGATCACAGATGAGCTTTGACTAACTTAAAATTCCAACCTTGGTATATTATCAGCTACCTTTTGGAGTTTGTAACAATAAACCTGCAGAAATTGTGAAAAACAGAAACTGAAATATTCTGAGGGTTGTTATGTTTTGAAGCAGACAGGGGTTTTGTTTGTTTGTTTTATTTTGTGTTTTGTTTTGGAGGGCCTTTTTTTTTTTTTTTTTTTTTTTTTTTTTTTTTTTTTTTTT